>NW_026875207.1:0-102877 GCF_032173495.1 Musca vetustissima
ACACGTTTTTCCCACTCTCCCCTCAAGAACGGAGAGAATTAAATAATGTTATACAACTTTTTCCTAATTTCGAGACGCAGGGCTTAGGCAGAACCGATATCATTAAGCATTCGATTGATGTAGGCGACGCCACGCCGATCAAACAACGATTCTACCCCGTTTCGCCGGCGGTAGAAAAGTTAATGTTTGGCGAGATTGATCGGATGTTAAAACTAGGGGTAATAGAACCATCCAATTCGCCCTGGAGTTCACCGATGAGGTTGGTCGTCAAACCTAATAAGGTGAGACTATGCCTCGATGCCCGTAAACTCAATAGCGTGACGAAAAAGGACGCGTATCCGCTTCCTAATATCGAGGGAATATTCTCACGCCTTCCCAAAGCCAATATCATCTCGAAATTAGATCTCAAAGACGCGTTTTGGCAGATCAGTCTCGACGATAAGTCTAAACACCTGACGGCATTCACAGTCCCGGGACGGCCTCTTTACCAATTTGTGGTTATGCCGTTCGGGCTGTGTAATGCCCCTCAGACGATGTGTAGACTTATGGACGAGCTGATCCCGCCTGACCTTCGACACTCGGTTTTCGGCTACTTAGACGATCTTATTATTATTTCCGAGGACTTTAAGTCACATATTGAGATCTTAATTCGTATTTCGTCGCAGTTTAAAAAAGCTAATTTGACTCTTAATATCTCGAAGAGTAAGTTTTGTGTTACCAAGGTTAATTACCTTGGGTATGTTATTGGCAATGGTGGCATCACAACAGACCCAGACAAGATAATCGCGATTACCAACTGGCCTGTACCTAAAAACTTGAAACAAGTTAGAGGTTTTCTCGGTCTTGCTGGTTGGTATCGTCGGTTTCTAAACAATTTTTCAGCAGAAACCTTCCATATAACAGAAGTTGTGTCCTCAAAAAAGAAATTTATTTGGACTGAAGAAGCCCAGAAAGCATTTGATAGGGTAAAGTCTTTGCTCACCACCGCTCCAGTGTTGGCTAACCCTGACTTCACTAAGAAGTTTTACCTCCACTGCGATGCGAGTGATTTTGGCATTGGTGCTGTCCTTGTCCAATTGGATGATGAAGGGAAGGAGCAACCTATTGCATTTATGAGTAAAAAACTGAACTCCGCTCAACGTAACTATAGTGTTACAGAGCGTGAGTGCCTCGCAGCTGTTGAAGCTATAAAAAAATTTAGGTGCTACCTGGAGCTTCAAGAATTTGAAGTCATTACTGACCACTCCAGCCTAGTTTGGCTCATGCGTCAGCCAGATTTAAGCGGTAGGTTGGCTAGGTGGGTGTTCAAACTGCAGCCCTACAGTTTTACAATCAGCCACCGCAAAGGCAAAGAACATGTAGTTCCAGACGCCTTGTCTCGGATACCTTCATATGAAATCTCAGGTCTGGAAATCCTGGTAGTCATTGTCACCCAGCTTCGAGGACAATGACTACCAGGAGTTAAAGGATATGGTCTCCAAAACTCCAAATAAATATCCTGACTTAAAAGTAATGGACAAATATGTCTATTTCCGGACAGAACATTACTCAGGGGATGAGATCCAGGAGCAACAGTGTTGGAAATTATGGATTCCTAAAAATTTAAGAAACCAACTTATCACCAAATTGCATGATTCGCCTGAAGCTGCACATGGAGGCATGGTCAAAACGCTGGAGCTTTTGAGGCGGACATTCTTTTGGCCTGGTATGGTTTTGGACGTCCGCGAATATATTCGCAATTGTGACATATGCAAAACTACAAAAGCTCCCAATATGATCATGAAACCTCCCATGGGTCAGCAAACCGAATCCGTCCGCCCATTCCAACGTCTCTACATCGACATTCTTGGTCCCTACCCTAGGAGTAAGTTGGGGCATATTGGCATTCTAATAGTTCTAGATCATATATCGAAATTTCATTGGCTATGTCCACTACGCAAGTTCTCAGCCTCAGCTATACAGGATTTCTTGCAAAGACACATTTTTCACACTTACGGGGTCCCTGAGACCATTGTAAGTGATAACGGCAGCCAATTTCGATCCAATGAACTAAATAGTTTTTTAACCACTTACGGAATAAAACACGTATACACTGCATTATATTCGCCCCAATCTAATGCTTCTGAGCGTGTCAATCGTTCACTAATAGCAGGAATACGGGCTTATATAAAACATGACCATAAACAGTGGGATGCGAAACTGAGCCACATCAGCTGTGCTCTAAGAAATTCATTCCATCAGTCCATTCAATGCTCACCATATCACGCTCTATACGGATTTAACATGATTACTCATGCATCGTCGTATGAGCTGTTAAGGAACTTGCAGTTACTAAATGAACCCACTGTGACGTTGTCTATGGATGATAGCCTTCAACTTATTCGACAGGATCTTAGTAAACATATTAAATCTGCTTACGAGAAAAATCAACGATCCTATAACCTTAGATCCCGACCGCAAAATTTCACTGTTGGACAAATTGTTTATAGACGAAATTTTGCTCAGAGCAACCAGGAAAAATCCTTTAATGCCAAGTTAGCTCCAATGTTCATTAAGGCCAAAGTAAGAGAAAAAATAGGCCAACATTACTATATTCTGGAGGATATGGAAGGTAAGCAAATAGGGACATTCCACGGGAAGGATATAAAAGCATAAAAACGTCTTTGTTTCCCTCTAATTTTCTCTCGAAATTCTCGGCAAATTATCCGGTTTGTGGAGGACGTTTTTTCCAATATGATTACTTTAGTAATCACAGAAAAAAAGGGATACAATATGCCAACTATATTTGCTTTGTATTACGATATGTCCTCATGTTCGTATCTAACATTCCTTAAATAGTTTATATTTTTGGAATCCGAAAAAAACAAATGAAATTTTGAGATATTATAAGACGAACAATTAGCTTCAGTCCCCATTTCTTGATTGGAATTATAAATCAATCTAATATTGCACACCCGGCCTGAATAAACACAATTTCGGCCTAAAGGGACATGTATATATTTATTGCACTTAAAAAATGTATTCGATTTATATATGATGATTAAATTAAATTTGCTATGTTTCACGATAAAAGCTAGTTTCATCATATAATATAGTCAAAATAAATCATAAATCCACACTATACAGGTGCCACTGTTGA
Organism: Musca vetustissima; assembly: GCF_032173495.1. Lineage (NCBI taxonomy): Eukaryota > Metazoa > Arthropoda > Insecta > Diptera > Muscidae > Musca > Musca vetustissima. The sequence goes on from NW_026875207.1 coordinate 3,140, forward strand.
GTTGTACCACGTTCTTTCATGTTGCATTGCAATCAGAATAATTTGGCATATTATCACTGCAAAAAAAAAATGCAACACCAATTTATTATATATTCTTCCAATATTTTATTTCATTGCACTCACTTCTTTTTTTAATCTTAAAATACCTTTTTTTTAAATAGTTTTTTTTCTTTATAAATGTTTTGTTGTGTTTACTTTACACTCCGTTTCAAGAACTTATTATTGTTTTGTTTTTGTTAAGTTCTCCGTATTGACATTCCAATGTACTCAATCAGAGTATGATCTTAAGTTCACCACCTTAATATAGAAAAGGTAAATGTCTTGGCTTAAAGAGTGACGGTGCCTATCCACAACCTAGCTACATTTTTATTTCTTTAAACACACATTAATTAATATATTTGAAGCGCACATCTTTTAACTTTACACCATTTCCTTTGCAACTTCCATGCCGTTTGTTTTCTTTAATAAGTATTTTTTTTATGAAGTTCGATAACTTCCAACTATGGTTGGCAACATTTTGTTACGGACATCGATAACTTAATTTGCTTTTGTATTGTATTCTACCCTCGTTTTCGCAACCAACTTCAGTCGACCTCGTCACTAAATAGAATCTTTCTTTTTGTTAAAAACCATCAAAGAAATCAGAACCTAAAATCAGAACAGAATAAAAAAGTTAAATTATTACACCTAAAATTATCGCAATAAAAGTGAATCAAAAACCCTTCAATTTGTATTATCACTGTACAATTTATCCGAAGGTAAATATATATGAGATATTCAGTGCAAAACTATCGGAGTGTAACAATATCCATTCTTTAGGAAAATCATTTTTACTGCAAAGTGTATACACCCAAATTGTTCGGGGAATTTGATGGACCACGTTGCGGTTACATCACCCCGTATCATAGCCTCTCGAAAAATTCGAAGAAACATCGTATTTGCGAAACCTTAAATTCCTTGGAAATAAAAGAACTTCCTTGAAAAGGGGTCCAACTACCCACAGGGTAGTTGTTCGTCCTAATATCCATACCTCCGGAGCAAAATTTTCATTTTTTTCTACCAAACTGCACAACACCATAACCTCGTCATACATGGATATATAAAATACCTCCAAAAACCAACACCTATACTACCCGGCATAAGACATAACCTACAGCAAAGGTTACATAATTCCTGCATAAATTTTCGAGGCTTATTAACAATGTCGTCATAAATTCCAACCTGAAAAAAAACCCTTCCTTTATAACCATAATCAATTGGAAATCAGAAAGCACTACTAAATTTTGGCCAGAATAAGCCTCCGATTCCTATTGAATATGATTTTTAAAGGTCCTTATATGATTTTTAAAGGTCCAAATCGTATAGAAACCCAGATTGCAAAAACATGAAACCCCAAATGGAGACATCATACCACATATAGGGTGAAACCCTACATAATTAGTATAACGTAAATTAAATAAGTATAATTTTACATTCACAAGTGAACATGGAATACAAATATTTATATGTATTTTGTGATAGTAATTTATTTATTTCACCGGAATTTTAATTCCGGCATTGAAAACTTCATTTTAAATGAAAAACAGTTTTTTCATATAATTATATTTATACTATATTTGCACTCCATGTTTCACATTACCAAATTTTGTATCTCATCTTAATAATTTTAATTACAATATCATAGATTCATAATATTTATATCGCATGGTATAATTTCATCACATTATTAAGAGAACTATTATATCCCTTGCTACAATCATCTCAGAAACTAATCCAGCAGTCAGTATACGTCGAAGGCCTTCATCAGTACGGATTGCATGGTAAGTGAGTTTTATTCTATTTATACTTTTTTTTAAGAGTGGCATCCATATAAGAGAATTACTCTTCTTTTGAAGACATGCAATACTCTTGTGATTTTGAGTTGTATTCGAGAAATATGTTTGCCACTGATCTCTTAAATTAAATGTCCTTTAATAGACTCTCTTGATGTGATGATATTTTTCTTTTTTTTTTACCTCAATATAAATTATTAACCCATTAATGGCACAAAAAATGCATGCATATTTGAATTTTCATATTTACAAAATTATTTAAAATACCTAGTTTTACATGAAATATTTAGATTATTATATTTGGTAGACTACTATATAAAATATGTCTTGAATAAAATTGAATTGAATTCAAAATGAATTGTTAAAATAAATATTAGACGTTTCCTTATAAAGGGTTGACACTATAGATTAGGAGTGATGATATTAGGGGTCCGCAACAAAATATGCCATGTGGACGTAGGTAGGCGAGGGTCTCGAGGCTATTTCTCTTACCATCCGAGAAATTAAAGAGATTATGCTTAAGAATAAAACAGCCATCAATATTTAAGTTTTTTATTGTATTTTTTGGGGTTTCAATTTCTTGTTATTTTCAATTCTTATCATCCTTGGTCCATTTTTTTTAGAATTTTGGTTAACTTGTTTTTAGGGAGTCTATAATTATTACTGTACTGCGAAAACTGCATTGGTTGAAGACGGACAAGAACCCCCCATCCCGACTGAAGCTACCTATAAATGGCTCCCGCCGTCCTCCCTTTAGCCAAAGGCATTGATGCTTCAAATTTACATAAAAATTGCATCCATCGAAATTCATACTTCGTGTACATTACAGTTATTACCATCTTCAAATATTTATATTTTAAACATCTTCATTTACACACACACCCTAACATATTGAAACATTGCCATCCGTAACATGTAAAATATGCCACTTAAAAATTGACGATAACCCTAATTTGAAAAAGGATCTTTCATAGTAATTTAAGCATTATTGTGTTGGCATGGTGATTTTCGCTTTAATGGTTCAAATAAACTTTTATTTGCACACAATAGTATCTTTAAAAATTCCTTTGCACCTTTCAAGAGTCTTTTTTGGGTTTTTATCTAACAATACTCTTGACATTTCACACAAAAGCTAATACCGGAAACTGTAGTTAAACCCATCTATTTTATATAATACCACACATTTTTACATAGAATAAAAGTAGGCAAATTTAATTTTTATTACTTTAAATATTATGAAATTTCGAATCTCAACAAGAATGTTGTAGTAACACAGAAATGGGGTAAATACCGAAATAATGAAGGAAACGACATTTTAAAGTATGCTCGAAGGTTGTGAGTGTCTTCATCGTGGCATGACAAATTAATTACTTATTTAAATTTTTCATTCTTTCTCTTCAAAGTCTCCTTCTTCACCCCACCTATTTTTCACACAACATTCTTAGCAAGAAAATGACCCTACTTCTTGAAGTACTCAAGGATTTATTTCCTTCCCTTTCTTGCAGCTTAGCTAACGATGAGTCGACAGTAATGGAGGAGATGTAATGGGAAAGTAGGGAGAGCTGTAATGGGGAAACGAAAAATATGTATGTTGTATACTACAACCATACCAACATAATGTGGGATAAACTAACAAATCTGCGAATACAACGAACTTATTGGATTTCAAATTAATCATTGTTCAATCGAAATGAATTTTTTCACTTCGGGCAATCGTCTTGTAATGATTTTGGATAATGTAGTCGTGTATATATTTCTTAAGGAACTTGGGGGACATTCGGTGGCATTTCTCACGAAACATAGGAAATGCTGGATAACATAATCTTGGGTAATTACCATTTTTCTTTTCTAAAAGTAAATATTATGTAATATAAGTTTATTCATAGATTTTTAAAATTAATCATTCAAAAATAGTTCAGTAAAATATGACGGCGATTGAAATTTACACTCCAACAAATCAGTCATAAGTAAAAACCAGTAACGAAAGTAGTAAAGTCGGTCTGCGCCGACATAGGTATCCTAACGACGCACAGTGGGTTAGAGTACCATGTTTTCTTGGATCAAATCGGGGAAGCTATGTTAGAATAATTTTTCTTTATTTTTCAGTTAATACCATTAAAATAAGTTAAAAAAAAATGTTTTTTAAGTATATTTGAGTATAGTTTTATTAAGTAATGCCAAATATCAGTGTAGGTATATAGTGCAAGGAGTACAATATGATAACTTAAATATTGAATTTTATATATCTTAAAGTTAATCATCCACATCATCATCATCATCCACGCAGCCAGGGATGGTTCGTATGACGAATTTTCAGGTTTTCGACTGTCAAAAAGGTGTAAACGTCGAAAACGTCATATACCTGTATAAAATGTAGTAAACGTCATTCATTTCAATATTATCACCATATACAGTAATTTTTAAGAACATATATAATTTTTACTGTATATCTGGCTATTCTTTACTAGAACTGATAAAAAATTCTGAACTTTTTTTAAGAAAAAAAAAATTTGAAATTCGATAAATGTAAATAGCTATTTTATCAAAAACCTAATGGTTTTAGGTGGGTTTCCGACGTTTCTGACGTATGTATTATACGTCGGAAATGTATGTCATTTACGTCACTGTGTCTGACAGGCCATCTATGTCCGCAGCATCACCAACTTCTGATAACTGCTCAATATGTAAAAGGGCATTTGACACAATTTCGGATCCGTGAATAAAAAACTTGTGCAAAGTGGTAGGCATATTATACCAAGGATACGTTTCAACAAAAAATCGTCCTGTATTGTGTGCTTATATTTGAAATTTTTCACTATTAATCTTATGGCCACTGGATACAGCTATAACCGACACGTGAATTTTTTATTAAATTAACATCTATTTTTGTTATTTCGGTAGATTTTTTGCGTTTTGGTGCGTTTTTTTTTTTTTTTGATTTCTTTAGCTAAAAATGGCATCTTGTCATTCATTATTTGAGCGCTCGAATTCACCATAAGCTTCGACGTTCATAAAAAACAACTTTCGAACTTGTATCTATAAAAAATGCTAATAAAAAACCCTTTTACCTGATTACTTGAAACTGCACAACACTATCACTATTTGTCAAAACAAAGAATATTATTAAAATAAACAAAAACAAAATATTATTGTAACAAAGAATATTATTAAAAGAAACAAAAATAACAATAAATAAAATAATTAGAAAAAATAACATGGAAAACAAGAAAACACAACACTCAAAAACAGCACCAGTCACGAGATCAATGTGACTTTTAGCTAATTTGAGTGCTGCAACACTTGTATTAAACAATGCATAGCTTCTAAGAGGCACAAAAGGGCAGTGTAAAATTTTGCAATATAACACAGATTTATGTCCTCTTTAAGATAAACCAAAAATTATGAAACGAATGTGGACGAATAATAACTATTTATCCATTTAAAATATAAAAATATTAATTTTTTTGGCATTTTCAATATAAATAACTACATTTAAATCACTTCCATACACAATTTGATACTAAAATGTTAACGAAATATTTGCAAAATATCCTGAACTTCATGGTTCCATTGAAAAATGTTTAATTTTTACAATACTTTTTAAAATAAATAAAATTTTCTACGGGAACTTTTTCACTTTTTTCAGCCTTTTTTGGCAAAAAATTTCTATAAAGTTTGACTTTGAAGTTTCACTACAAAAACACCAGACCACTTTTGACATTTATTTTAACGACAAGTGTTGTAGAATTTTATATACTGTAACCGGGTGCAAAAAAATTTAACGATACTTAAAATTAAATTTTTTAATTAATCCAAGAAAACAGGGTATTCTAACCCACTGTGCGACGGCGCGTTTTTGTTATATATCTATATCTGAACCGACTTCAGGGAAAATTGCCAGAGACTAATTTATATTACTTCAGTACGTTGTGTCAATCGGCCTACCTGTGGATCTTTTCACGAAGCTTATCAACATCATTTAAGACTTAATTCAGTACCCTGTACCAAAATTCGTGCAACTGAAAAGATTTCCCAAGGCTTTGATGCACCAATTACCTAAAGTCGGGCGAAACTATACATGTGAGCAATATCTAAATCTGAACCGATTTTCATGAAACTTAGCACACATTATTATAGACGCATTTAGTACGCTATGCCAAATTTCGTGCAAATCGAAAGATATATAGGGTCTTTGGTGCACCAAATACCTTAAATCGTATGAAAATATATATAGGAGCTATGTGCCACGAAACGTTGCACACATCATTCTAGACTTAATTCAGTACGCTTGGTATAGCGTATCAAAAGATTTCCAGGGACTTTAGTGGAATATTTACCTAAAATCGGGCGAAGCTATATATGGGAGCTATATCAAAACCGATTTTCACGAAACTTAACACACATATTCTATACCTAATTTAGTACGCTATGCCAAATTTCGTACAAATCGAAATATATAGGGACTTTTGTACACAATTTTCCTTAAATCGGACGAAGACATATATGGGGGCTATATCTAAATCTGAACCGATTTTTCCCAATTTCAATAGGGTTCAATTGGGCCAAACAAATGAGCTGTGCCAAATTTCATCCAATTCGGATCAGAAATGCGACCTGTACTTTGTTTACAATTTAACATGGACAGACGGACGGACATGCATAAATCGACTCAGAAAGTGATTCTATGCATATTCTCAAAAGGAACCATGGGTCTATCTCGATTATTTTTGCCTGTTACAAACATATGCACAAAGACATAATACCCTGTACCACAGTGTGGTGAAGGGTATAAATATATTAGACTGGAGAAATAGAAATCCATTACTTTTATATGAACTATGGGACTTTATTTAACATGCTTAGGAATGTCCGATGGCCAAATATGCACCGTTTTATTGTATGATTTGTTACCATTTAAAGGCATTTCTCGAACATTTCTCCGATTTTATTCACATTTTCGACTACCGTCCTACCTGTGCGAGGTGCATCTTTAACATCAAAAATTCCCGAACGGAATCTACGAAACCAAAACTGTAAAATGTACCGATTTTTCTCTTTGTTCATTTCCATTTTTAACTCACAACTGAATGGACCAAACAAAAAACAGCAAAATAATTTTTTTACTGCAAAATGTCACCCTTCCAACGAGCATAAATCTAAAATTATTTGATCGATACTTTACGAGAAATCTATCAGTACGGCTGTGCCGAAAAAATGGATGTATTTTTCCATCTGTTGTCATATTAAATAAATAAAGAAAACAAAACCAAATTGGATCTTATCGACGGCAACCTACAGGGTTTTGGAAATATCCTGGAGATTCTCACAATTTTTTCCGATGAAAGTCTGGCAGTGACGAAAATTGATCTCTTAACTATCTCATAAAAATTATCAAAACGTACTACAAAAATTGTGATTCTACCACAGCCACATACCGTGTTTTAAAAGGGGCTTATCGTTTACATAATCGTTCATCTAGGCGTATTCTAAGAAAATTGTCCTATTTGGGGTTCTAAAAGTTGTAAAGAGTTCACTACATTCAGAAAAAGCCACAGTTTAGTGCGCTCTTTAGTCCGAAGGTGTGATTGAACCATACTTCTTTCAAAACGACAACGGAGCGGCTGTTACCTTCAATTTAGAATGTTATAGTCATATGATGCCACAAACAAGGTGCGATTTTACCCTGTTTATGCAGTGATAAACTCCTGAACACTTAAAAACCCAACAAGTTATAGGACTTGGCGGTATGTAAGCGCCAAGTCCTTACCATGGTACAATACTCTGACATGGCTGTCCTCAAATTCGCACACAGTAAAGAAATAGCCTGTGTACAACCGGGAAAATTATGCCAGGGACTTCTAATCGATCAGGACCTTCGACGTGGTCCCTGAATATTGAGAAGTCCTTAACACCATCTTCCACTGCGAAAGAGGCCTATAAAAATTCGACCAAGTTGCAACCCCATCGAAGTAGCAATTCAACCTGCGAGTTCACCTGCTGCTGTGTTCCCAAAAACCAGGACAAAGGTCATGATGATTGACCAGTTATTGCTGAATAAACCCAAAATCAGAAAATACTCGCGCCAGCTGTGTCGTCTTCTGCGGTAGCTGTAACACTAGGGACCAAATACCTATGTGACTGCGAAGAGGATACGATCCTAGGTTGAGCGAGCTACTGTGTGGGTCTCTTTACAGCAAGTAACTGCACAGCAAACTGCTTCGAATGCATCGGTTACGTTTGTGATATATTCATATATGATTTATAGGACAGCCGCTCCTCTTTGATATATTATTTCTTTCAGGCGTAAGAATGCAAATTTACCATTGCAAATGCAAATTTTACCATTTTCACACAAAAGTCTGGATTGATTTGACCCGCTAAATATTGACCGATCGTTATCATAGCAGTCATGCTAATTCAATGGTCAGACCTCTTTTTCTGTGTAAAATTAGCGATGTTCAGGTAATAATTGTGGGCTCTACAGCGATCAGAACCAGTGAGGAAGGATCAAAATTCGGACGGGGCCGACTATATGATACCTATCTAAATCTGAATCGATTTCAACAAAACTTCACCAACGTCAACCTGCTCTAATTTTAATACGTTGTACACAATTTTGTCCCAGTTGGTCAAACAATGACAGTTTGGTGCACCATTTACATAAAATCGGACGAAACTATATCGAGCCATATTCGAAAAAAGTAACCCTCAAATTTAAAATTTTAGAGGCGAAGGTTTTTTAATAAATTCAGATTTAATATAGCTATTACCTTGAAAATTTAAACAAAACTAGTTTACAACAAAACTATAGTTCTAAATTTCAAAATAATAGCTTTATTAAATCTGAATTTATTAAAATTTCAAAATTTCAAATTTGAGGGTTACGTTTTTTTGCGAATATGGCTCGATATATCAAAGCTATATTTAAACCTAAACCGATTTCAACAAAACTTCGAACACATCAATCTGGACCTAATTTAGTATGCTGTGTAAATGTTGTCTAAATCGGACAAATATTGGGAGGTTTAGTGAATCATTTACATATAATCGGACGAAAATATATATCGGAGCTTTATTTAAATCTGAACCGATTTCAACAAAACTTGGCATACATATAAACGGGCTTAATTCAGAATGTCTCAATTATCTCAATCGGACACATATTGGGAGTTAGGGGAGTCATATCTAAATCTTAACCGATTTTCCCCAATTTCAATAGGGTTCGACCTATGCACATAGACATAATAACCTGTAGCAAAGAGTGATGAAGAGTAAAAAACAGATGCAAACAAAGTTTTTGGTCCATTTCATCGCCTGAATACTAATCATCATTACCAAAAGCAAATTTCGTGTAGATTGGTCCATAACTGTGGCCTGTATCGTGTTTGCACATTATAATGAACAGACGGACGGACACATACGTCCAGATCGACTCAGCTCAAGGTTGGTGGGTCTACGACCAATATTTCGTGGCTTTACAACTCTTTGGAATTTTTTTGGAATTTTTGGATATTGTCATTATTACCGATAACTCGTTAAAACGTTCAAAAACTCAAAAGAAATAGCGACAATTCCGTTTGAGGTATAAACTTTTGTGCGACAAAGTCTAAATTATTCGGGATGATTTAAAATTTTCGCTCTTTATCCAATGGTGGGCATATATAGTTTCTCATTTTGTGTACAACTTCTGCATTTCTTTCTTGACAACGCATACGCGACTTATCATTAGACTTCTGGAGCAACACTCCAAGCTCCACTTAAAAGTACGTTCTCTTTTTCCCATTGCCCATTGACCAGCTATTGTTTATGCCAATATTATGATGGATAATTGAATAATTTAAGAAAATAAGAAACCTGTCTTGTATTCCTCCTAAAAATTACTGAAATGCAAATAATTTATTTTCTTTTAAAATTGTTTTGAGAAAACATAGTTCTATTGTGCATTAAATAAAAAAGAAAAAACTATCAAATTCCAATAGGAAAAAATGAAAAGATACACTGTAACGTGATGGTATAAAATTTTAATTACATTCCTTTAAAATGATTTCTTTCTTTTTCTCCTCTATTCAACATTTATTTACCTCCTGCAACTCTTCCATTGTTTACTTTGTACTCAAGGCAGTCTGAGAGAGGGAGCGGGTGAGAGCGAGCGCGATAGAAAGCAACAATAACGTTGCTTTTCCTCCTTTGTTTATTATAGAATCTCATAAGCCAATTGAATTATAGCTAATGAAAATTTACTTTAAGTGTAAAATATTAAATTTCAGCCTCGATGCTTTGGCAAACAAGCATAAAGCAAAATTCCAAACGCTTACGGCTGGCATAGATAACATAAGCAAGCATAATGATAATAACAATAGCCACGATGATAGTGGTGATGCCATGCCATACTGCCGCCTGTTCATCGTTGCAATGAATAGCGTGGCAGAGCAAAAAACGGAACTAAACAATCCGCTCGGTCGGTCGTTCGTTAATGATGAAGCTGAAAATCTATTTGGAGATGGAAGTAAACATTGAAAATAGCTGAAAAACAAAAGCATTAGATAAATGTTTGCATATTTCAATGGGATTTTGTGCTGGGGGAAGGACAATGTAGGGATTGTATATGGTTAACGTTAATAATTTAAGACAAAAACTAAATCAGGTTTGTTTTCAATTTTCCATTGAAACAATTTATATTGTTGAGATCTGTTGAGGTTATGCAACGTTAAAAGGTCGATTCGTTTAATGAAAACGCCAAGGTCCTTATAACGGACTCAATGATTTTTAATCAATGTGAAAGAGACTATAAATCACTGGGGCATTAGATGGCAATTTTTAAAAACATATATATTGTACCCTACACAACTTATATCTGCGTGGTACTTATTTCTTTGCAATTTTCAATATATCACGAATAACATTATTATCGACTGGACAATATTATGTATCTTTAACACTTTACACGAACATATACATAAATATATAGTGTAACACATGTTTAATTATTTTTATACATAATGGTTTTGTTACAATATAATTGTAATACAATCTAATTTATGATTGCTCTGTTCTCTATAGCACTCAGTTAGAAACCCGTAAATGTTCTCAATCAAAGTGTAGAAAAATAAAAACCTTTATCTACATTGAAAAATATATTTTCCCACAAAAATATAAACAACACTTTCACAAAATTTGAAATAAGCTGAAGCTCAGACCTATATATGCATTATACTAATATGAAAACACAAACATTAACGGGAAAATATTTCTAGGTTTGTGTTAACCGCATATTTATTATGGAATGTTAGTGTGTGGGAAAACAAATCAGTACTAATGTCAAACAAAATTTGGGGGCAAACATTATAGAACCGGTTCATAAATTTTGGAATCGGATACTATTCCCCAAAACAAAGGACATTATAGAGCATGTTGCAATGTTAGTGACACCATTGTAATATTGCCTTCATAAGGCAAATACAATAAGAATAAAAACAATGCCCACGGACACGTGATATAGGGGTATGTTTTTCAAAAAGATTTCTCATTCGATTGGACAGAAATAATGTAATTTCAAATATAATTTGCAAAAATATACAAAGATATATGGGTTCAAGTTGAATTATATGAAATAAAGCGGTCTAAGGTTGGGTTTACTAACGCCTAACTCTTCATTGAAACGACACTTCGGTTATTTTTCAGTTATTTGTTTTAACACGAACCCCTTGTTATTTGAACATGATCTTGTCTTCTTAAAATTTCTATGATGTGCAAAGTTTGAATAAAATCGGACATTCAATTGGATCTAATGTCAATATATACATATTTTGGGAATTGTTAGCATTAGTGGGGGAGATACCAGAAGAATTGGGCATCTGGTAAAATTATTGCTCTATGTAAAGTTTGAATTAGATTGGATATTTTCTAATCTTTATAAGTGATTCAAGCAGTTTAAAATTTTTAACCCTCTGAGGGGGATACTAGGAGGAGTTGGCCGATAAATACCAACTTCAATCACTATACTGGTTAAAATATTAGACTGTAAAAACATTTTTAATTTGTGAGAAAGGCTCCAGACCGATACTTGTAATTTTTTAAATTAATCTAAAATTAAGATCGCACTGTAAGTTAAAGATCGCACTGTAAGCTGTCATTGGGCCCACAAATAAGAGGCTCTAATTTTTATTACAAAAAGACAGACAGTCGTATATGAATAAGGGAACTCAGAACGTAATTCTTAGTAGAGAATGCTATGTTGTTGCAGAAGTCCGTTACTAAGTCGCGTATGCGTTACCAAGACAGAATTACGAGAGTTAAGCACCAAAGGAGAAACCGGTTTAAGTTTAAATCTTTCCGAAGTAAAATATGGGTCATCTAATAATAATAATTTGACTTTATCACACAAAAGTTTAGATCAATTAGAACCTGTACCCGAAATTTCCGACATTTCTTTTGAAAATGCCGACGAAATAATTTTTAACAGTTTTAACGGGATATCGGTGATAATGACGGTATCAAAAAATTCCGAAAAAAAGTTCCGAAGAGTTGTAACGCCCCGAAATATTGCTCCTAGACCCAACCACCCTTTTTCCGTCATATCCCGACTAGCTGAGTCGATTTGGACATGTGTGTCCGTCCGTCTGTCCATTTTAATCTGCAAATATGATACAAGCCACTGGACCAATCCCAACGAAATTTTGCATCTAGGACGGTTTCTTACCAAATATGACCCCTATTCTCTTTGGTAATGATGTTCTTTATTTAGGTGAATAAATGAACCAAAAACATTATTTTTATCTGTTTTTATAACCTATACCACTCTGTGGTACAGGATATTATGTCTTTGTGCATATATTTGTAACAGGAAAAAGGAATCGATATAAACCCATGGTTCCTTTTGAGAATATGCATAGAATCACTTTCTGAGTCTGTCAGTCCGGCCATGTATATTCGTAAACAAAGTTTAGGTCGCATTTATGATCTAATTCAGTTGAAATTTGGCGCAGGTCACTTATCTGGCACAAGGACGAACCCTATATAGCTCCCACATATTGTTTCATCCGATTTTATGTAAATGGTGCCCGAAACTGTCCATGTTTGCCCAAGGTTGACACTGGTGAAGTTTTGCTGAAATCGGTTCAGGTTTATATATAGCTCCCATATAGTAAATGTTATCGTATAGTCGGCCCGTCCGAATTTTTATCATTCCTTACTGGTTCTGATAGATTCCACAATTATGACCCGAATCTTGCTGAAGGACATATTATATCCAAGAAGAGCGGTTGACCTTTAAATTAAATATATTGTTTTATGTACTCGAATGTAGAAGTTATACTAAAATAAACACAGGTCTCTAAGACGGAAAACATTCCACGCTAAGAAAGAGAATCTGTTGACTTCTAATATATTAAGAAAGAGGAGCTGTTGACTTCTAATCAAATTTTGTGAAATATAGCCCAGGCTCGGAATAGAGATCTGCAAAAAATTTGAGTTTGTTGTGTTGAGTTTCATATGGTCGGAACCTTCCGACTATACACTGATTAATTTACTTCAGTTTTTTTCATGTTTAAAAAAAATGTATATATCACAGTGTTTTGACTTTACCGCCCTTGGCAGGAGTCTTCAGCCACGTAACCGACGCATTCGAAGCAGTTTGCCGTGCAGAAACTTGATGTAAAGAGACCAACGCAGTAGCTCGCTCAACCGAGACCGCATCCTCTTCACAGAGGATCTGGTTCCTAGTGTTACAGCTACCGCAGAAGTTCACACAGCAGTTTTCCGTGCAGTAACTTGATGTAAAGAGACCCACGCAGCAGCTCGCTCAACCGAGGACCGCATCCTCTTCACAGATGATCTGGTTCCTAGTATTACAGCTACCGCAGAAGTCCACACAGCTGCATCATATTTTGGCTTTATTTAGCAACAACTAGTCAATCATCAGGAGCAGGCGAACCCGAACTCGCACATTATGCTTCGAAGGTATTGCGTCTTGATCCAATTTCTAGAGTCCTTTCTGCATGCTCTCCTTTCAGTCGACTTTGACACTACATCTCCGTATTTCGCAGAGGAAGATGATGTCAAGGACTTCTCACCATTCAGATACCCCGTCAAAGATACTGATCAATTAGAAGTTTCTGACATTATTTTCCCGGATGTTCACAGGCTACTTTTTTACTGAGGACTCCATATTAAATTTGCTGTATATTAGCATTTCATTCTCTGGATTTAGGATTTATCCTTTATTTTTAGAGTGGTTTAAGTACATTTTGTTCTGGTATTGAAATATTGTTAAGGGGACCCCCCATTCTCGGGTCAAGCAATTTTTTGATTTAATTCGAATCTACACTAATTCAAGAATGTCCCTACAAAATTTCAAGTGAAAATCTCAAGAACTCTTGAAGATATAGCCGATTTATTGGGTCAGCATCAAGTGACGGCTAAAGGGATTCTCAAACTTTAAACGCGTTTTTCTCTTTTGCGAATGGCGGGCACGATAACTCAAAAACTAATAACCCAATCGATTCCAAATTTTTATACGTTTCTCTGTGAGTGTATAGCTATTGTATGAACTAGGATAAAGCCAGCCTGTGAAGATCTTCCTTATTTTTTAATTTGGTTTTTGGTCAAAAATCGGCGATTTTTCAAAAATATTTTTTCAAAAGTCCGCCATTTTGTTAATTTTAGAGCGAAGTCAATAGTTCATACGAGAGCCAGACATGTACTCTTTCTAACACCGTTGGAATTTTCGGATTCCAATGTTCCAGTGAGGAGTTATCATGCCTGCCATCAAAAATAAGGAATTTTCTTTAATTACAAAATAACAACAACAAAACAATAACAAAATTTTTTTGTAAATTATTTTTCTTCTCTTTTAAATCTTCAAATATATATGTGCAAAGTTACAAAACTTAACAAGCATTGGTATTGATTTACCAGCCCATTGAAAATCTTGAAATATTAAAATCGAGAATGGGTGGGGTTCCCTTAAGTGGTATTAATTTTGTTTGCGGCTTTGTGCCTTTAAACATCGAGTGTATAACGTAATTGGTTGTGTAATCTTTTCTAGACAATCAAGATTTGTCTTGATTAAGACTTAAAACACTTTAAAATTAAAAACACTCAATTATAGATGCGTGTTCTGCATTTTTTAACTAAACCGCAAATATAATAAGAACCAATTTGGATCAACTATAGCTGGAGCTGAAGTCGTTATATATTATATATTTATCCAAGAAAACCGGTTCAATGAAAAATTATCCCAACAGCATATTCCAACTTCATCAAAGGGGTTAGTTTCAGTTTAAATAAAAAGCAAAAAAAAAACATTATTTGAACAAACTAAAAACCCAAAAAGGCTTTTATTGAAATTAGTTTTTATTTTGAATTTCACTGGCATAACCTCTGGCTTCGTTGCAGAATTTCGGAGTGTTGCAGTTTTGTTCGTATTGCTTTTTTTCTTGCTGTTGGTTCAGAGTTTTAACCGATGGCTAAACCGCAGCCTTTGCCACCACTCTGTTCAGTGGTACTGATGCCTATCCTTTTCGCGTTAAGTTGCTTAGCGAATTGAAAATCCTCTAAAAGAACTTAAAACGTTGTTAAATAATATCAATTTCCGGCGTAAAACTATTTTTCTTAGCTTTTTTCATTTCTGCGTCGTCTTCTTTTTTGTTTCCTTACCACCACCTCCGCCGCCGCCAATGAAGAAAGTATGAAAGAGTCGTTAAGGACTCGGAAAACTTCTTTGAAATGAGTTGAAAGTAAATTGTTGGAGGAGGGCAGAGGCAATATGGTTGGTTGCAAGAAACAATTTGCTAATAATGGTGGGATGATAGTAATCGTTGTAGACTTAGTTGTGTAGCGATTTTTTGTTATTGTATTTCTTTTTTTAATTCTTCTCCGGAACATTTATTAGCCATGACATATGAAGAAGTTAATTTCTAATAACTATAACTAAATACTTTCACACTTTTAGATATGGTATGGGGTGGCCAGATTTAGAGTTAATGATTTTTGCTACAATTTTCATGTTGCTAGTTTGGTTAATGTGGCCACCTTAGTACAAAAATTATATTTCAAACTTTATCCATAGTTAATTTTCCCACCTTCTGCTTGTTAGCTGCATTTTGTGGATTTGTTTCTTATGCTTAAGTTTACTTGGTATTTTTTTTTACTTTTTCCCGATTTTTATAAGAGAATAAAATTGCGAAACTTATTTAACTACCATTATTACGGCAAATAAGCAGAAATTTCGAAAAGTTCAACGCCATTGTAATTGAAGAATTTGCTATAAATACATCAGAGTTTTGGTTTGAGTGAAGGTGTGTGTTTCTTTAGGGAAACGAAGTGATGGTAATACCAATTTAACACCGACGATATTATAAGGCCAATCGATGGCTAACGGCTTAATTTATTTGTTGTAAGTAGTTCGCTTTGCTTTTGTTGTTGCATTATTCAAGCTGAAGTTCATAGAACCGTACAAGTGTTGAACAGTGTTTCAATGTAAGTAGAGGATTTCAATAGAAAGAGGATTTTTTGAAGCTTCAAAGGCTGTTTTGGAGATCCTATATAAACCCTCTTATATTCATTTATTCAACAATAACAAGTAACCAGTATGGAAAGGTCCAAAGTCGGACTGAGCCGACGATATGATACCCTTCACCACATTGGGTACATGCAAGACCATTGAAATGGAAACGGGAGAAAAAATATGTGATATACAGGCCCAGGTTTATTTGGCCCCTCTTTCATCTCAATTGTGGACACTGGCCTCCCCGCGGTGTCACCTGGGGTAGCTACTTTCATCATCCGTTGAAATAGTGTGCTGATATGTGCCGCAAGTTCACCCCTAAGAACTATAAAAAAAAGTGGGTTGAGGCGTCGGATTAGTTGCCCACACTCGAAAACCCCTTAATGTAGTAGCAAAGGTGCGATCTGACACAACAGGGAAACTTTAAAAACTGCAAACACAACAAGTAGCAGTGGCATACTCCGGTCAACTTACCCAACATGGAGAATTATCTGGAGAAAAAGAGAGAGGTGAAACGAATTCGAGGTAGTCAATGAATTTATATACCTCGATACCGGCATAAATAAAACCATGACCCAAAGGGTGATTTCATTAAGTAAACGATAATAACTTCTCCACGCATATTCTTAAAAATCTAAATACATTCTTTTAAGATCCCATATTCACATCCAGAGAGTATGTAAAGAATCATTTACCCATATTCGCCTCTTCTCACACATTGTTAACAATCCAAGGAAGATCACATATTCAATTTTTCTTTTTAATACACATCCCAAATTTTGTCGCAATCCTTAAAAATACTAGGATCAGAAATATAAATATTTTCAACAATCAGTCCTTTAACAGAGATATTCACCGTCTTATTTGAACAATCCTAGCGGTGATGTACTATTATTGATCTTAACCACCGTACCAAATGTCTGCCAAAAAGAACCACTTTTCTCCTATCTTGCGATGGTGGCAGTATTGGGTATACGGTTCCCATAGTTTTTAATAAACTTGTTTGATAAAAAAAAAACGAAACGAAAAAACTTTCTCTTGGCACGCTTAGTTTTTAATGTTGGTATTTTTATTATTATTATTTTTCCACAGACTCGCTCGACTTTACTCCCGCCATTTTTTGAGTTTCTCCATTTTTTCGCAGCGGTAGCCGTTTAGTTAATGGACGCCATGGTCTTGTAGTTTGTTACAAATTTGAGCCATAACTCAACGGCAAACAAAAAAGCAACACACACACACACAAACGAAAACAATAGAACACTCCAAATAGACCATTTGGAATGGAGCAAACTTCTCTCCGGACATAGAAGTAGAAGGACGAAGGAGTAGGGGGTGGTAGAGTAGAAAAAACCTTTTCACCACAAGAAACAAACTTAATTGTTGCGCTATGTTGTGGGTTTGCCAAAGTTGAAACCAATGCCACTATCACCAGTTTGGCATTAACCACTTGGCACTTCAAACTACTTGGAAGGAGAGTGTGGCAAGAGAAGGTGAGTATGCCACAACAACACTCCATGGTGTATTGTTGCTAATGTATGAATCTCATCGAGCACGAATATAATTGTGTATCAATGGGAGGTCTTATGAAAAGTGCCACTGTTTTGCCATTTACCTTAACTTGTCCAGGCCTTTTGGGTGATGGGTGTGCTAAAGTCGTCCAATCGACATGGAATGGGGTATTACCACTAACAGAGATTTCTAAGTACTTTCATTAGACTTCGTAGGTGCCGGCAGCATGAAATCGTCGGGGGTTCAATTCATGTCTGCCACCACCACCACCAGCACCACTACACACAACAGCAGGGAGGTGTGGCCCGAAAGCCTAATGGCATTGCCTGCAAGGAATTTCAGTTCACAAATGGTGGCGGCAGTACTTACATGTTGATACTGTTGCTTATGGCATAGCTTGTGGCAGGATTATTAACTTATTTTGTATTAGTTTTTATTAATGTGTTTATAGCTTTAGAGTAAACTTAATAATAAAAGCTTTCAACAGGTGTTTAGAATACTTTGTATCAATGTTGTCTTTGTCAATGATACACAACAGATTTATATACGAGTACATATTTATGTGTATGTGTTCGTAGTTGTTAACAAGAGGCAAACAACAAGTGTGATAATGGCTGGTGTAAGGGTTTGGCAAAATAACAATAGTTTTTTATTGATACTTAAAGCGGTAATATAAACGAACTATTCGTTATAATGGGGTTGTTATATTTTTATGCAAATTTTGAAAAGAATATTTTATAACAAAATGGAAATGTAATTTTTACAGCCAAAAACTGAAGAAATATTAGGATGCTAATGGATACATATTTAAAATAAGTGTTTAGATATATATTTCTAATAAGAGTCCTATTGCTTGACCATTTTAATTTCTTCCTTCCTAGTAAAATGTCAAATTTCCGACCTTTTAAATGTATATTGTCGAAACTCCAGAAGCTTAAATATGATAAAATATTATTTCTAAGTCGACCAGACAGTCGACGCAGCAGGAATCTGTGCTACAAATTTTAGGGCGACTAAAAATTTAAAATATAGGGTTTTGTCCATTGGTCCTATTTTATAGCACATCACTGAACGAAACCTGAACTACAACAATTTTTAAAGATTTATAATTGTGACCTGTATGTTACAATAGTAACATACAGGTCACAATTGTATTGTATAGGGGTTACCTAGAATACTAAACCCCATTAGTATCAAAAATATCAAATTATAGTCAACGTGCCAAAAGTCCCCTATATGTCGAATAATGGATGGTTCCGTTCTCTGGCGGCTACCCCGAAACATGAAGATTTTCTACCCTATGGGAATCCAAAATATGAAGCCACTTCGGCTGAAAAACGTATATCCCATTTTCAATACCAAACATCCAAGGAGCAGTAAATGTATGTAAAAAATGTAAAGCTCTGTATTCAATGTTGCGAGTCCTATCCTTATTTTAATAGATAAATTGCATATCTAAATCGACATCGAATGTTATTATGAATTAGGAAAAATATAGTCTTCAAATTAAATATACACTGCACCTTGTGGTGGAGGGACATACCCACCAGGATATGGTGGGTACGTTCCTCCTTACCGCAGCTCACCGGAAATATCCATCGTTTCTCCGGATCTGATAAATAAAGGAAAGGAATTTCAGGAATTGTGGGCAACATATAAGTCACTCTCGAAACCTTAAAGGAAGGATGATCGGACTTCTGCAACTTTTAGCAGATATGCACCCCAAAGTTATTACGACCTATATGATATATTTACGCAAGTGCCAGCTCTCAAGGTATTGCTACACCCAAGCATTCGTAATGCTACCCAGTTGCTGAAGATCAACACGTATTCCGGAGGCATACGTGTTCAATATTAAATTATAAATTCCCAATATTAAATTTATAAATTTTGAAAATGTTGACTATTTGTGGGGGAGTGGACTAATGGTTCCCAGCTTCGGACATGACTGGATCCCAGCTTCAGGCTTGCTCTAGGATTATTAACGATAATAGGTTGTGCAAAGTTTGTTTTAAATCGGCCATTACCTCCAACTTCCAGAAATTTTATGCACGATCTTCATGATCTTGAGCGACGGATTTAGAAGTACGAGAAATAGAGAGTTTCTAGATCAAAAGGCCTATCAGACATTAGTGAACTGTATTCACACTGATGCAGTTGATGAAGCAATTCAAAAATACTGGAGAACACCCATTCGATTTTAGTAGAATACTGAATGTTACCGCTAACAGTTACCGACACACAATCACAGTTTTGACTGAGCCACAGGTATGTGGGTATTTAGGCATATTTTTCATGTTTTTTCAAAAGAAAATATTCCGTAAAAAGCGATTTTATGCAACGGCGAAGTAGATTAAATTTGTATCGAAGCAGGAACGGATCGGAATAACAAATAACTTTTTCTTTCCACTTGTAACATCTAATGGTCAACATGATAGAGCTGGCAATATTAAATATAAGAATTTGAAATGTTATCAATGATAATATTTGTATTGGAACATAGACATATAAGACCACTCTTTAGTGTAAACCCTATATATAAGCTTTCAAACACAGTATCCAATAAAATGAATTGTTATATGGCAAAATACAAAAATTACCTCTCAGATTATTTTGTATATAGTGGCTAGAACAATTTTGCCATTTAGGGTTGCCAATCATCTATAAATATTCCCATTCCTGAAACCCCGATTATACGACCATTTTCCTCATGACGATCAGAACATTTGTATCATCTTTGGATGCAAAAAATGTATATTCTACAAAAGTTCAATATTTCACAAACTATTTATTTCATATATAACCATATTTCATTATATTTATTATTTTTAAATGTTAGTTTCACCAAGCACCTAAACTCTAATGTCGTATGCAATTCTTATCGGCACCGGTGTCGCATGTGTAATATTATTTACTACTAACAGAGAATATAACTCATACGCCGCAAATACCATTTTTGTTAATTGAGTGAAAATGTGTAGGCACAATATTTTACAAATTGTTGTATGTAACATTTTTTTTTAAATTTTTTAACAAAACTCGCAATAAATTCAATGTCTCCCATTCAATTGCACAAATGTCGTATGCCTTTAGGTCATGAAACAATAATAATTGTTTTCACGACACAACGCCGTCAAGACACGCAAATTGTCCACCAAACATGCACACATATTAGGTGACAACAAGCCAAAAATTTGTTTCCTGGAAAACGGAAAAACAACTAAACTAACAGACAAACAAAATATTCACAAGTAAACAGCATGACGAGCATGTCCCACTGGAGCTAGTGGGTATTCGGGAAAACTGTTTTGTCACAACAGCGGAAACATACACTATGGAACAATACGACGACAAAACGCAGCAAACAATGACGACTAACGATGATAGAATTTTGTGATCCCCACCATGATTCGAAGATGAGCAAAACAATAACCACGACGAAAAAGAGCATGACAAAGTGTTGAAATGCAACAGACTAAGGATTATGCGAGTGAATATAGTAACGCACAACCCCATTTGGTCTTACCAACCATATGCCTCATAAATACATGCTTAAATACAATGCTAAAGAAAACCCTAAACACATCCTTAACACACATATCTTCAGGTTGTGATTATCCGAATTAACAATGAAAATGAGCGCAAAAAATCTAAAGGAAAAAGGAAGGAACGTTTAACACCCATTAGATGTTAGACAAGTTTCCATCTTACGCACACCAAAACCGTAACTATTTTAATATACTTCTTCGTGTCTTTTACGAATATATGATATAAAGAATATGTGGATGTAGGAAAAAATTACGGCATTATATATGTAGAAATACCGGAATACAATAAATATCGTCCCATTGTAATTGCGGTAGCAATTTATGTGACAAATATGCAAATACGCGCATGAAAGTTACACTTATAAACTAACTGTACGTAAAATGTTAGTTTTTTTTTAAGTTAAAAAATTGGTTAACCTGGTATATTTTGAAAGTTCAATTAACACTATAATTGTAATTTTTTGCTGCAAAATTTATTGATAGAATGGATAACTGGGTTAAAACATATGCAACTTTGACGAATTTAAATAATATCGTTATTATAGGTATCATAGCTAATATTGTTTCGCTAAGTTTTAGTATTCTCCAATGTTAAGAGGTAGTTTTGGTAAATATTTAATAAACAAAATTGTAAATTGTCTCAGCGAAGATACGAACCAATCGTATTTTCCTGTGGGTCCCAAAAATGTTTTTTGTGAAAACGAAATATATATAACACTCGGGGTCTTTGCAGAAATGTATGTTATACGTCTATTTTTTGCAGGATTTTAACTGATTTTAAATGATGCCGCTGGGGAGCCGTTGGCTCTTGGTCAAGAGAGCGCAAATATCACGAAATATTAGCCAGACTCTATATATAGATCAGCGGAAACTGAGCGCTAAGAAGATGGGGAATATTGGTCCAGACCTTCTGGTACCTCCCCAACAAATGGTAAACATTTTCAATATTTACAAATCCAATATAAGACGAATGGAATGTCCGATTTGAACCATACTTTGCACAACCTATTATCTTACCATGTCTAGATCAAGTCTAATGATGGTACACATAGGTTTACTCCTTCTGGTACCTGCCTCAAATTGATTTTAATTTTGGACTGTCCGAATTGAATCAAATTTCGCACAACATATTGTCTTTGCAAAGCTTAGATCAAGTCCGAATGTGGGACCCATCTGCCGTCTCCTTCTGGTATCTCTCCCACAAATGGTCAAATAATAATGACCGATGTCATCTATATTAAATCCGAAACCTCTTTGATAAAAACATATACCTTATATAAAGCGAATAATAAGAATTTTGGCATAATTCCGAAGACCTCCACAAACCATAGGCTGAGGGTATATATCTGTCGAAAACACAAACTGCCCCTAGATTTATAACAATTAGAACATTATGCCTTAAAACCCTACGATGTAGAATTCTTTCCCATTCCATTTTAATTAATGATTATTAAATATCATTTATTTTGGGCATCTATTTCATGGTTTACATACAACATTATGTGGAAACTCATAGACCCATCCTCGCTTCTGAGGTTGTACTTTTAATCACTTCTATTGCAGAATTATGTATTTCTTCCGCGCCACGCTATGAATGAGTCTGACTGGCTATGCTTATATAAACATGCAGGCTTATCTCCTAGCCGTTTATCGCATCGGTTTCAGTCTTCCCAGAGCTCTTTCAAAGTACGTTTCGCTGTTGACAAAGCCTATTTTAATATTTTTTTTTTTTTGCCCGTTCAGTATGAAGAACCAAAAGAAGCATTCACGGCATGTTATGCAAATATTCGTAAATAAAATTTAAATTATCTAAATGAACCACCACCTTATGATATATACTCTACACGACCGAATAATTTGTGCACTGGAAATGGTAACCGGGTAACGAATATGTAGTCTGTTGTATGATCGCCCAAAATTCAGGGGTCAAATAAACCGACTCAGTTAACAGTTTTTTTGCAGATAACTGATCATTCCTTCAAGCAATATTACTGAACAATATGTTTTCATAATTAAGGCTCAGTTACTATTGTTGCATTCTCCTGTTTTCATTACATCATTCGCTTATCCACACTTCCTGCCCATTTAAACCACGTGTGGCAACAAAACATATCACCAGTTTGTAGTCATATTTTGCACGGAACATTTGCCAAGCCAAGCACAATTGTGCAGCAGATGCATTCAACGCCCATTCATTTTGGTGTTGTCTTTTTTAATGCGGGTTTCTTTCTTGAAGTGGGTTCTTGCAGGAGTTTTTCATGCAACTTTTGCCGACTACATTTTTCTTAAATAAAGTGTTCATAAAGCTCGAATAGAAAAGAAGTAGAAAACCTCCTCTCTGAAGAGTAGATAAAATCACAATAAAAATTAATAAACAACTGGAGGTTGGACTCTAATACCAAAAATCGGTCGTACTCTTCTATGATAGATATCAAATTACATTCACTTAGGTTAGAAAATCCGGCAAGAACTACAGACTTCATAAAATAGGATGGAACCATTACATGGTGGATTTGTCAGATCTTGCGCCTATATTGAAAATTTTCCATGATGAAATATACGATGACTCCTATATCCTCGTATCGAAATGCAAATAATATTCCATTGGCATTCGTTATATAAACAATTCATAATATATATTCTCCAAAAAAATAACCTCCTGCACATGGAACTTCTTAGGTAAGCCACGATGGAACCCAACTATTTGAATATTCCACAATAGAATTGTGTTGATGTTCTGTTCTGTTGTTGTTGCTACTGCTGCTGATGATAATGATGATGGGCTTTGGACTACTGCTGTTTTCTGGTTCTCTATTGCCTCCTCTTCGTTCTTCTTTCAGTTGTTACTGTTGAATGTTGCACCAATGTTCCATGATGCTGTTGAGCTATATTTCAAGTGTGTTATGATGACAACAAGCATTCAGTCCACACTTTCGACAGAACAGCACGAAACAACACGACAGCAACTAAATAAACCATACATTTTTGGTTTACGAAATCCACTGGGTGAGGCCTGAGCTTTAACCAGAAAAGCTGCAGCCATCATGTGACACAAAACAAAGACAACAACGAAGAAGAAGTGGAAGGACGACACGTAAAGAGGACTATCAAGGATACCCCCTCTCACAGAAAAGAAAACAGAAACCCGAAACAAAACTACTCTGCAAGTAGCTAAGCAAATGAAGACATCATCAGCCATATCACAACGTGACTTTGGTGTCTACTTTAGAATGGGGAATTATCTAAACGACAATCATACTTTGGGAAAAATATTGACTTGGCTGTGTGAAAAGCAGAAGAAGAAGCAGATGAAAAAACCAACATCTAAACAAAAATGTTCCTGGTTGAATAATCATCATCGTTACATGAATGGAGGGAACAGCGAATATGACAGTGGCATCATCATCAGCAGCCGCCACACATATGGAGGGGATGCCGCAACAAAAATGGCCCAGAATGACTAAAACCATTAGTAAAGAAAACGGCGGAAATCTCCCCTACCGAAAACTTGTTCGCAAATTGAAAAACATTTTTAAATTATTCAAAACTTTCTACATGCAAAATTATATGAATTTAAACAATTTCCTGTTTGACGATTTTTTTTGTAGAGGGGAGTTTGTTTTGAAGGGTTATTTTTCGTTTGGGCGAAAAATGTAGATGTCAGTTTGACGTTGTTTTTATTTGATTTATGACTTCATTATGTGTACGCTTGTTAAGCTGTTTTTTCTGTTGCCTCTCTCGCTCTCGTTTGCCATCAACACTTTTCCTTTCAATGACATTTAAAGACCTGTTTCGAAGGTGTTGGCAAGTGTCCCGCACATGAACAAAACATTAAAAATCACCAACCAAATAAAAAATGTAAATTATGGCTAAGACGACAGCAAAACGAATATTAAGCTCATTAAAATATGTTGTATTGGGTTGGACCGAAAAATATATGTTATATACTCGTAGTCTACTGGACGGCATTTACTGCCAGACCCCCTTTGGCAGATTCCTTCTCAATTTGTTCAAAGGTGGCTGTGACCGCTCGCAATGTTCGACCCATTGTGTCGATATCATCGGCGTAGGCAGTAACATGTGTTGTTTGGTGTACATAGTATCATTTCTGTTCCCATTTACATCCTGTATGACCTTTTCTAGTAAGATATTAAAAGGTCACACGACAAACTGTCACCTTGTCTAAATGTTCGTTCAATATTGTAGTGCTCTGAGGTGTACTTTGGGATACAGGTGTCCTTTGGGATACTGTATAGCACTTTATATGCGATTGGAAGAAGACTAATTTCTCTACAGTTGGTACAAATCGTCTAGTCTCTTTTTTTGTGCACGGAACACAGGATGCTGAATTTCCAATCATTGGGCATGTATTCCTCTAGCCAAATTGTACTGATCAGCTGGTGCATGCTCCTGACCACCATCTGACCACCGGTCTTGAATAGTTCGGCCGGTAATCCATCGGACTTTTCTGCTTTATGATTCTTCAGCCGATTGATTGTTATTCTGACCTCATCTTGGCTATGTGGTATACAGTCTATCTCTTATTGGTTCTGTGGTATCTTCTTCACCGTCACTGATTGATACCAGAAGTTTTTCCTTCCACACTATCTGTATCTTCCACCGGGTTTCCTTCCTCATCTCTACAGGAGGATGTGTCTGCATCAAAGCCTTCGGCTCTTACTTCTGTACATCTCGATTTGCTCCAGGTTTTTTGTTTTTCTTCTATTTTTAATACGTCTCCTTTTCTCCCGATAACTCTCTACAATGTAATGGTCCGAATCAATATTCGCTTCTCGGATCGATCGAACGACTAAAACATTGGATTAATGTCTTCCGTCTATCACAACATGATCAAATTGATTAATCGTTGTTTGATCGGTAGATAGCCAGGAGGTCCTGTGTATGTCGAGATGCTTGAATCTGGCGCTGCTAAGTATCATGTTTTTTGCTTCGTTGTTGATGTATTCTGCGAATTTTTTTGTCGAATTTGCATTAAAATCTCCTAGCGATTTTTAATGTAATATCTGGGGCAGTCATAATATGCTGTTTCTAGGCGCTCGTTAAATATGTCTTTGGGCTGCGCTTATTTGTCTTCTTAAGAGTGGAGGACCTAATTCCAAAAATTGCCAATATGTATTCGTGGAATATATTCGAACTGGAAATACTCTAATTCTAATGATCTGCGAATAAATTGTATTATCTTGTTTAGCTTAATGATATGATATATACTTACGGTAAATATTTCAGACAAATTCGACACTTCCTCATAATCTAAAATTTATACGAAATTTATGAATGTAAATTGATATAAGTTATTCTGAACAAGGATCGGGTAAAACCGGAAAAGGATGATGAAAACATAATAATATCGATTTCTTGTCTTTGGGGATCCTATCTATAATATCATGAGCGATATTTTTGTCGAATATTTGAAGGTCACAACATTCAGATTTCTGATATTTTAAGAATATATAGACTAAAAAAAGTCCAATTACCTGAGCATTCAATCTCAAGCCCTTGGACGTGCTTTGCAAAAATATTCCTCATCGATTTGTAATTGATACTATATTAAAATTTAATACCGTATTCGAATAACTTGAAGTACACTGACTTAGGATTTCATTTATTTATATGACAGACTTTAAAATTCATGCTCAATTCAATTAAATGTTTGTCATTGACAAAACATCCTCAAAATTACGTTAACATTATTTGTGACATCTGCTCTGAATACATAATGTGGACATTCATTTCATTACACCCCAATTGTCAAAAGCAGCAGCAGCACCATCATCCGATACTAAGCAACAACAACAACACCAACAAACATGAAACGGAAATAAAGTACCTCTCACGTACAAAACCCGCTAAATTGAAGGTCGAGATCTTCTGAAGCATTCAAAATATTCTGTTTTGCCGAAAAAAAAGAAATGTCAACTTGTATTTGATTTTGTTGTTGATGTTTCTGGTTGGTACACTAAGGTGTAAGTGTACGTGTATTTATTTGTCCACAATTTATTTTTATGACATAATTTTCCATCTGCAGCTATGAAGCAAATACAACATTTACACGAATTTCCTTAAAAAAATCACAAATCACAACAGTTCGACAACTGGGGGAAAAACAACAGCAGAAAGAAATAATTCGGGCAAGCAAAACTTTTTATGGGTGTGTACCCACAAACGTGTATGGATATGAGTGAATGTATGTCGATTGAAAAGTGGCATGTGAAGAAATATATACGTGTATATCTTAAAATTTAAAACTTGCTCACAACTATACACTTTAAGGAATATTAATAACGACAGTATGTTTGATATTGAAAATGGCAAACATCGGCCTAAGTTTTGTATTTATAAAGTTTTTAAACGATTTTTCCAACTAAAGTTGCTGCATTGACCTGTCGCGTTTTAAATACGTTGATTGCTGATTGTTGATTGATTGGAAAATGTCCACTATTTGAAATAGACTCCATGCCGGGACGCAAAAATTGGCAATTAAGAATATCCCCAGAACCAATATAGGATGACGGTATAGAGCGAGCCGAGATGAGGTCGGAATAGCCGAGATGAGGTCGGAATAGCAATCAATCGGATGGAGAATAATAAAGCAGCAGGCACGATGGCTTACCAGCCGAACTATTCCAGAGTAGAAATGCATGCCCAATGATTGGGATCTCAGCATCCCGTGCACAAAAAAGAAGCAATACAATAAGTGTGAACTATAGAGGAATTAGTCTCATTCCCATCGCATATCAATTGTTATCGACACATTCCACGTACTCGTCGACTATAAAGCCGCATTCGATAGCCCAGTCCGCTCAGAGGTGTTTAAAGCCATGTCTGCGTTCGGCATTTAACTAGCACAAGGTCAACAGTTAAAGTCAGAAAGGACTTCTCGAAGCCCTACAAAACCGTACGAGGTTTCAGACAAGGTGACAGCCTCTCGTGTGACATTTTTAACACCCAGCTGGAAAAGGCCATACGAGGCGCAAATGTGTGTGTAATTGCTCGAATATTGTTAGCGGTAACAACCACTTTTGAACAAATTGAGAAGGAGTCTGCAAAAGTGGGTCTCGCAGTAAATGGCGACCAAATGGAAAACCAATCTGATGATATCAACACGTAAGGCGTCCAGTAGGCTTGGACCAACTGTGGTACATGAAAACTACAGCTATTTCCCTACCACCAAATTTGGAAAACATTTTCTGTCTCGAGCCAGGTAAATAAGTTAGTAAGTATTTTCTCAGAAGATAACAATCCTCGTGGCAGACAGTACTGAAATATTTTGAATGCGCGCCTCATGTTTGAGGGGAAAAATTCTGTCCTCCCGAACATAACAATTGACTTATAAATATTAAAGAGGTCCATGTTTTAGATTAGGTTCTATGATGATACCGCTCAACTTTCGATATTTAGAAAATTTTAAAAGTGTTGTCCGACCAACATGTATATATTTTTGCACCTTATAGCCGAACATATAGTTTCATATTTTTACAAACCCCCTATATAATAATGCCTCTATTTCAGATATTTGGAAAGTCCGTATTTTCAAACCAAAGCTATTGTGATGTGGTATTTCGGTTTTTAAGATATAATTTAATTAAAACAAAAATATGTTGAGCTTTGTGATCCTACGGTATATTCTAAGAACACCCATCTTGTCAATAATTTGTTATTTTATTCCACTGTGCTTTAAATCACTGTTCCATATAAAAAGGTTATTCAGTGGGTTTTATGGTCGAATTTAAGTCGCTGTCTATACTCTATCTGCTTGTACTAGTTTTGGGTTTTATTGCTGCGATTTATTATTTTGTGTCATTTAAGGAACGTTTCCATTCTTGCTATATTTCAGGTGGTGATAGCACGTAAATTCCCTTAAAAAAAACATTCTAGACACACACATACTTTGCGCCATTGCTACTTTTTTGCCACCTCTCCCAAAAAAATCCTAACCACCATAACGTCTTCAACTCATTCGGCTGGGAAGATCCAAGGTGACTATTATTTTATAAATCTGCGTGTCCGACATTCTGACCATTCAACAACAAGTAAAGCCTCTGCACCAATATTTCTTTTTCGTTTGTGATGAACACCAAAATCTAGGAGAAGTTTTTTTTCGACGTCTTTTTCAATGAGTGTCAGGTGACTTTTTTTCTTTGGGTAAACAATAAATTAATCTCGCTTAACGTAGCAGAACAACATTTGCACATAGTTGACGCTATTTTCAGTTTCAGTTGTTCCAAAGCGCAATTCGCATGGGTCGCTCAACAGCATGGGGAAACGAAAGTCAGCAGCAGCAACAGCATTTATGTTGACAACAAAACAGGTGCTTGAACCGAATGCATGTCGTTGCTTCCTTGTTTTCGCTAAGCTTTGGCACTAAATGTGCACTCACACAGACACATAAATTCTAAACGCACTATACTAGTTGGCTTCTGTTTACATAGCAAATTCTAACACATACAACACAACAACAACCAGCATATGCACGCCAGCCAGCACACTCATACTTTAACATTTGTTAGCTCGAAAATCGTTTTATGCTCTTTCCCTATGTTTTTTGTAGTTGTTGTTTTAATTAAATGTCGCCTTAGATCCGATTTAAAGACCATGAAATGGAGAGTAAAGTTTATTGCTCCTTTTTGTGTTAAGCATACGAAATCAGTGCATTTGCATAAATTTTTCGAATTTTAAAATTAATCAACGATCAATCTTCAAGACGAAGAGATTCGGTAGAATTTTTGTAGTACCTTCAATAACAAAACAAACTTTTGAAATATTACTAAAATTTGAAATATAAATTTTTTGATGAAAAGATTTAAGCCAAAACGTCATTACAAATTGAGATGATATATTATTGAAAGTATTCGATTAAGAAAACTCATATTGTGCCTAGTCATTGTAACATAGAAATTTATTAGTTGTTATTTAGTTTTTAAAAGGAAAACTTTTTGAAAAATATGTCTCTAATAACAAGTTAGTTGTTATTTATTTGGAAAAATGAAAAATTGCCTGCTATTAGTTTTTATTTATTTGGAAAAATGAAAAACCTAATTACTGACACTGTGTTTGGAAAACTGGGTTAGGAACGTATCGAAAGTTATGGAAGTCATTCACATTTTTTATAGGAGCGATGTAAAAGTCATGAACCTGCATTGAAAACTTTCTAAAATGCCAATGCCAAATTACAAGCACTGCGTTCGAAAACCTTCAGAGCATGAATGTGGGTCGCATTGCTCTTTATGCAGAATATTGGGCAAATAAATGTTCACCATTCCAGAACACGCAATGTCAAATTATAGCCACTTCGCTGGGAAAATGCTTCTAAAATCTTAAAATACTTAAAGAGGGCGACATCTTTATATAGGGCACTATGTCAAAACATAGGCAATTATGTTTTCATTTACATTTTCTGCAAAATATGTTTTTGAGCTCTATAGGGTCAACCAAATCAAAATTTTACCAAATTTAGTACCCATTAATATAAATGTACATACATCCTAGCTCAAAATATCAGGATTCCAGCTCAATCGGTTCAACCAAATCCAAAGTGTACCAAATGTAGTACACGTTAGTACGAATTTCCAAAACTTCCTACATCAGCCTTCCAGCTTTATCGGTTCACTCAAAATTCAAAATATATCAAATTTAGTACCATTTAATACACATAAGTACAAATTTCCAACAAACCTTCAATGCAGTGGTAATCTTATATTTTTCATATTTTTTTGTATATTTCTAGACGCACTTTTTACGTTTTTCCCTCCTAATTTCATTTAATAGGGGGTCAACACTATCCCCTGTTAATAAACACCAAACAGCAAAATCACAACAACATCTACTTGCTTGTAAAACGCATCGTGTTAGGTTACGATTGTGTTGTTCGCTTCGCCTGTCCCTTATGTATGTAGTTGGTATTTCCCTTGTATTGTTGTTGGCGTTCTGCTGTTGCCTGTTTGCTTTGCATCTTTGTCGTCTGTTTACATTCAACACATTTGTTCGTGTTCTCTCATTACATGAACAAGCATTACGCGACGGATGCAGTACTTAAGCGATGCCACATTATGCCGGCTGTTCTGTCAGCTTTTGGATGGTAATTTGTTAGGTTGGATTAATAAATAAAGTGGACCTTGCAAAAAATGTATCCCAAATAATTAAAAAATGTATCTAAAATGATTGTGATCAAAATACATTTTTCGTTTAAACATTTAGCGTTTATTATTGATCATATATTCCGGATTAATTGTAATTTCTGATGGATCCTCGTTTAACTTGCACTGCATAATGACGAATGTTGACATATTTTTATATTATTTTGCAGTTCGCTTTATATACTTAGAAGTCGGTTGCTGAACATAGCCCACCGTGCTCGGCCTCGCATATAGCATGTTAGTAGGTATGTTGTAATTGCTGCATCTCTATCCCTGCTAATGTTGTTGTTAAACTCCTTTCTGTCACATTTTCTCTAGTTTTAATCGCGTTATGCAACTTTTTTAAATTTCATTACGTCATTACGAACCAGTAAGGAAAGTAGTAAAGTCGGACGGGGCCGACTATATGATACCCTTCACCACTATGGGTATATTAAGCAGGACTATAACATAAAATTGGATGAAAAAAATGTGATATTTATCTAAATGTGATCCTACCTAGATCTATCCATAAAGTATGTCAATCGACTTCAAACAAATATAAATAGGTCATCCGTTGGGCTATGTCTGCACTTCTAGAAAACGCAACTACGTAATTCTATGCTCAATTTTTTAAGTTGTGCAAAATTTGATGTCAATCTGACTAACATGAGGAGTTTGATGCCCAATTTACTAGAAATCGGGCGAAAATATATATGGAAGCTCTATCCAAATATTGAGCGATTTCAAACAAACTTGTCACAGGTTAGGTTATACAACTTTCAGAACGTTTTATTCCAATTGGTTCCTTAGTACGTCAATTACTTAAAATCAATCTATAATAAAAGGGAGCTATATCTAAATCTGGACCGATTTTCACGAAACTTGGCAGACATCATTCTAGGCTCAATTAAGTACGTTATGCCAAATTTCGTGCAAATCGAAGGATATATAGGGACTTTGGTGCACCATTTACATGAAATCGGACGAAACTATATATGGGAGCTATATCTAAATCAGGACCTATTTTCACGAAACTTGGCAGACATCATTCTAGACTCAATTCAGTACGTTATGCCAAAATTCGTGCAAATCGGAAGATATTTAGCGACTTTGGTGGACCATTTACATCAAATCGGACGAAACTATATATGGGAGCTATATCTAAATCTGGACCGATTTTCTCCAAACTTGGCAGGCATCCCTCTAGGCTTAATTCAGTACGTTATGCCAAATTTCGTGCAAATCAGAAGATATATAGGGACTTTGGGCACTATTTACATGAAATCGGACGAAACTATATATGGGAGCTATATCTAAATCTACCGATTTTCACGAAACTTGGCAGACATCATTCTAGACCTAAATGATTAGGCTGTACCAAATTTCGTGCAAATCGAAAGATATATAGGGACTTTGGGGCACCATTTACATGAAATCGGACGAAACTATATATGGGAGCTATATCTAAATCTGGACCGATTTTCTCCAAACTTGGCATACATCACTCAAGGCTTAATTCTGCACGTTATACCAAATTTCGTGCAAATCAAAAGATATATAGGGACTTTGGGGCACCATTTACATGAAATCGGACGAAACTATATATGGGAGCTATATCTAAATCTGGACCGATTTTCACGAAACTTGGCAGACATCATTCTAGACCTAAATGATTAGGCTGTACCAAATTTCGTGCAAATCGAAAGATATATAGGGACTTTGGGGCACCATTTACATGAAATCGGACGAAACTATATATGGGAGCTATATCTAAATCTGGACCGATTTTCCCCAAACTTGGCATACATCACTCTATGCTTAATTCAGCACGTTATACCAAATTTCGTGCAAATCAAAAGATATATAGGGACTTTGGGGCACCATTTACATGAAATCGGACGAAACTATATATGGGAGCTATATCAAATCTACTGATTTTCACGAAACTTGGCAGACTTCATTCTAGACCTAAATGATTAGGCTGTACCAAATTTCGTGCAAATCGAAAGATATATAGGGACCGTTTACATTAAATCGGTTAAATATATATGGGAGCTATATCTAAATCTGAACCGATTTTTCCCAATTTCAATAGGGTTCGTCCTTGGGCCGAATAAGTGACCTATGCCAAATTTCATCCAATTCGGATCATAAATGCGACCTGTACTTTGTTTACAATTTAACATGGACAGACGGACAGACGGACAGACGGACGGACGGACGGACGGACATGCATACATCGACTCAGAAAGTGATTCTATGCATATTCTCAAAAGGAACCATGTGTCTATCTCGTTTCCTTTTGCCTGTTACAAACATATGCACAAAGACATAATACCCTGTACCACAGTGTGGTGAAGGGTATAAAAACGAAAACTGCAAAGAAAAGTATTATAAAAAGGGGGCTTGTTGATGTTGTCAATGTTATTTACATTATGACAACCTCATCTGTCTAACGGCATTCTTAGTTAAAGGTGGGATAGGTAACGGTAGAGAGTTATGGATTTTATAAAATTTAGAATATTTGGTCTTTGCACCTTTAAATGTCATTTTGGCGTAGTGTCGAAGTGAATCTTTTATTTTTATTATATTTGTATGTTTAGAACACACAGGATTCAACATCCGATTTAAAATATATCTTCAGTTTATCCGTTTGTAAGACCTTAAAATATGCATCCCCATTGTGTTCAGAATAAAATTCTATGTCGATAAATATGTCCGTCTGTCTGTTAATGTTGCACATATATTACTACTATCTACTCATAGAATATTTGGTAATGAAAATGGAATATATATTATTTTAGGGTAGTCCTCATATTCAGTGCTTTGCAGCTTTAATGTGGTATTTTGGGTTCTCATTGGGTAGAGAATGTTCCTTCTAAAATTTATCAACACTTGCCCACTTTTTAGGGCAATCCTTATATATATCCGGTATTATAGGGATCTTCATCACGTTTTCAACCAAAATGTTATTTTATATCCTGAATTGTCATAGAATCCCCTAATAAACATGATTAATAGCAGCCCAAGTTTCCATATATGGGTATCCCACATTTGTTGGGTATTTTGAAGGATTTGGACTCATTTTCCAATGGATTTTGATTTTTTTCAGAATCTTATGGGGTACCTGAGTATTTTGTGTGAGTTCCTGCCAATTGACCTACCTTACAGAGGCTGAGCGACAGGCGGAATAATGCGCACCTGCTTACCAGCTGTACCAATTGGAAAGCATGCAGATGGCACACTCTCCCCCTTGGTGAGATACGAAAACACAACAACACAGCTACCTTCACGACATACATACAACATAAGTAGAATCATGAAGACCCACAATGAACAGCAACCCAAAATCAACTCACTCAAACGCACCAACTCCCACCGCCATCCGGTGCATCCAACAGAGCCATTCTGCAAGGGGGCTACGCACGAGTACAACATCCACTAATCACCGTCCTTCTTCTTAACTATTCACGAGAACAACTACTTAAACGACTAAGGGTCCGATTGTCTTGCTCATCATGATTGAAGGGGATAGTCGGCTTGAACTGGAAAATCGTGGTGAGCAAGCTATGTAGATGGTGCAGGCTTGGAGTGACCGAGTTGGAGTGGAGGTGGCTACCGAGAAGACGTTGCTGATGCTGCTGAAAGGCAGGTTGGCACGCAGCCGTCCTCCCTGCATTCGAGCTGGTGAACGCGGCATAAGGTATTCGTGTAGTGTTAAATATCTCGTAATAACAGTGTCAGAGCGTTTGAAGTTTCTTCCACACTTTGATCGGTTGAAAGAAGCTGACAACGGTCGTTGCGACCATCAGGCGTGTTTTGCGGACTGATTGGGGCTTGATCAGGCGTTATGTGCGAATCATATATGGTGGGCTTTTTGTTGCCTGCGCATCTAATGGTGCACCTATATGGTACAGAACTGCCTCTTCTGTTTTTGGGCAGAAGAAGCTCCTTTCGTGTCAGCGGGTCGTCATGTTAGCGTGCTTGCCAGTGCGTCGCACTGTTTCAACAGAGGCGTAGCAGGTGCTGCTTGGCGCCGCGCCGCTTGATCTTGAAGTGAGATGTAGGGCTATTATGTACAAGCTTAAGCGTGGTTTGCAGTTGGATGAGGATGATTGGCTCAGGCCTTCTGATTTGGTGGATGGGGAGAGTAGGCGGTACAGCACGATCGTTCGGGATTGTGTTGTTGATAGGTGGAGGACAAGGTGGACAAACAGTGACAAAGGGAGGGTGACGTACGAATTTATTCGTGACGCAACGTTCGTAGTGGACCGGCCAGACTTTCGGTTCGGCTTAAGTACTGGTTTCTTACTGACGGGGCATGGCTCTCTCAATGCTTTTCTGCATAAGAGAGGCCTTGCCCAGACGGATTTATGTGGGTGCGGGATGACTGAGAACTGGAAGCATATACTGACGGAATGCTGTTACTATGATGACATTAGAGATTTAGCAAGTATGGGTATATCGAATGGAGGGCACTCCATTTCCTTGATACAACTTACTCAAACTACTACAAACTTTTGACACATTGTGGATGGGGGTACGAGAAGAAGCGGATTGATGGGTACCATGTTCGGACTTGATGTAAGTTTGACAATTTTTGAGTTTGCAAATTTCCAAAAAAAAAAGTTATCAGAAAGTATGGTATATTCCCCAAATGTACAGAGTTAAGGTAAAGCTACCCCTTTTGAAAGTTATAGTGCGCACCAGCCAGACAGACGGACGAACATTTATAAGTAGACTGAAAATTGGCTAAAACGAATTTGGTGAAAAACACATTTTTATGGTAGCAAATTGTATATAAACCATAAAGCTGAGGGTATAATAACCCTAACATGTCCCTTTAATGAATGATCGCCATACTGTTATATTGTTTACAATGAGGAAAAGAGGAACTTCCTAAATTATTCTCTGGTGACCTAACTAATTCTCGATACTTTCAATAAAAAGAAGAATTCTCAGCATTTGCCCTTTGCTGAATTATCTCGAACAAAAAATATGTGAACCCCTCTCCTTTTTTTATGGGAATAAATCATTGGCATCATTCATCATTTATGGCCAGTTAATAAAACATTTCCCCCATTCGTTTCGGCTAATATTTATGACATTTATCAGCAGGCCGAGAATGTTGTGTCCACCACGAACCATGGTCATGATGGCCTTGATTAATGACTGTCAATAGCCAGAAGCGAAACGGCATACAAGCATAGCATTCACAAGTCGTTCAATGTCCAGGAAACGAGTTAAGGCCAGAACATGTGTACGACTTGCTGTTTACACCTTTATGAGGCTCACTGTCACACTTACACATGATACGTAAACTCACAAACACAGCAGCATACACACATATGTGTAAGTTTTAAGAGCTTTTCAGAGATTTCTTGCATTTCTTATTTTACAGCTTATCCGTTAGAGAGTTTTGAAAAAGGTGTTCATATAAAAACGTTTGTGTGCGTGTATTGGTGTGAGTAAACAAAACTTGTTGAAACTATGCTCTTTAAATATCACTAATGAGTTCGGCATTGTCTTTTAATACAGGTTGCCAACCCTCGCCAGCTGGGCTTTAATCATTAAATGGTGATGCGGATACTGAGGACTGCTATTTAAACTAAACATTCACTACCAGCAACTGCTGTTTCAGAGATCCAGGCCAACTGTTGTATCCTTATTCCTGATATGGTTGTTGTTGTTTTCATGTTTTTTGTATTTACGGTAGTCTAAGATTTGTTTACACGCCTGTTTGTTTCTTCAAAGCTGCTAACACAATATTTGCTTAAAGGAAACCAGTAAGCCGGTTCTGGGGGAAACAAAAACTACAACTATACTGTTTTTAATGAATTTGTTTGTTGTTATTCTGTTCAGCATTAAAATTCCTTTCCCTTAGTTAAAATGTGGTAAACTACGTCGCTTTTTTGGTCGCCCTTATGTCAAAGTTCTTTGATTTTTAACACAGGTAATTTGTAGTATTTTCTTCAGATCGTTTGGTTCCATTAATTAAGGATATCCAAAAAATAAGCGGGCTTAAACACTACGACTAATTTAGTGGTGGTATTTTTTTATTTGCTCATGTAAAAGAATTAATTAAACTACTTGCAACAAATGAGAAGAAATCAAATAGACCATCAATTTGAAATCTTTACTAATTGCAAACTTCAAAGATATTTGGGTTGTGGTGACGACCTGGTTTTTGGTGGGGGTTGTTAATTAATAACTTTTTTCGAAAGATTATAAGAGCTACATATTTCAAAAAATACGACAAAAATATATTATTGAAATACTGTTGCGTATATATTTAAAATAATTAATTACACTGTGCAACACAAAAAAAAAAATATCTGAAAATTCCAAAAAAAAAATGATAGAAGGGCTAAAATAGAAGACACGTGTATCGGCATTTTGAAATTTTACCTCGGAAGGTAACTTAGTGATAATATTTTCCACTTCCAAGACTTTTGAAAATATTGGGATTATGATTCCTCGAAATCCTCGCATTTTAGATATATAAAGTCTTGAGAAGTATTACTCATATACATGTGAGGGATATTTTTCTCTAATACAGTCGACTCCTGGAGAGATCTTTTTGACCCCCATTTCAAGAAATTATTGAAAACACATTAAAACGGGGTTATAGCAAGTCTGAATATTCTTGAAAAATATCCTGCATAACTGTATTGTTTTGCAAAAATGTCGAACGCAAACATGGCTTTAAACACCTCTGAACGGATAGGGCTGTCGAATGCGGTTTTATAGTCGAGGAATAGGTGGAATTGTCAATGTGTTTTTTGTGCGTCTTTTACAGAATTAGGCGCAGAGTGAAAATCTGGTCTATAGTGTATTTGCCAGATCTGAAGCCGCATTAATAAGATCCAATAATAATGTTAGCCATTGGCTTCAATCGTTCACACAGCACGCTACATAGCTTTCTATACGCGATGAGAAGGAGACTTATTCCTCTATAGTTGGCACATATCATCTTACTTCCTTTTTTGTGCACGGAACACATGATGCTGAAGTTCCAATCATTGGTTATGCATTCCTCTAGAAGTTCTAGTTCGGCTCTGCATCTTCTGCTATTATTCCTCTGTCGATATATTGATATTCTGACCTCATCTTGGCTAGGTGGTATATAATCTATACCGTCATCTCTTATTGGTTTTGGGGTATCTTCTTGACCGCTACTATTTGCTACCAGAAGCTTTGCAAAATAATCCTTCCAGATCCTCAACATGCTGTATGTATCTGTCTCCATGTTTCTTTCTTTATCTCTACAGGAGAATGTGCCTGCTCTGAAGCCTTCGGTTTGGTGTTTTATTCGTTGGTAAAATTTCCGGACTTCATTCTGACTCCTCTACATCTCAATTTGCTCACGCTCACGTTTTTCATATTCTTTCTACTTTCTTTTGAAAATGCGTTTCTTCTCTCTCCTTTTCTCTTGATAATTCTCTCTCGCATTGCGAGGATGCTGTTTGCAGGGATGCCCTATTACGACAGTCTTGATCGTACCATGGGCTTTTTATGATGGTTTTTGGTGTTGCATTTGCTACACTTTGCAGAGAGTAGGCAATTATTTACTAGGCATTGTGCTTTCGACTAGCAAGAGGATAAGTTGAGCGATATTCGCTCCACGGATCTAAACGTTCGATCCAACACACTAGATGAATGTTTTCCGTCTATAACAATATTATCTATTTGATTTCTCGTTGTTTGATCGGGAGAAAGCCAGTTAACCTTGTGTATATCGATAAGCTTGAATCACGTGCTGCTACCTTTCATGATTTTTGGTGCCGCTAAGTCAATAAATCTGAAGGCTGACTTTTCATGGCATCTATAATACAATGCGTAATCGTCTGATTTAGTTACGCCTCTCCCTTTCCATCACATTTCCCGTAAGGCAATTATATCGGCTTTGTACCTCTGTTCTGCACAATGTGTGTACATTCCAAGTGCAGACTTGCAGATCATGGTCCTTTATACGTTTGTTGGGGTCGTCAATATTAGGGTGAGGTTTTCCAATGTTGGCACTAACGACGCCTCAACCCATTTTACATTCTTATGGTTAAACTCTCGGCACATATCAGCTCACTAATTCCGCTAAATGGCATTAGCGATCACTTACACGTTGTGTGTTATTTTTAAGTCATAGAAAACATTATTTTAACTCAATAGTCTGTTTTGTGGTCGTCACATAAAAACTGTCTACCACCTACATATTTAACAACTATTCTTTTTTTAATTTACCTACAAATCTTTTGAACGAACTTCAACCCTCCTTAGAGCCATATTTCTGTACCCCTTGTTTTGTTTTCTTAAGATCTGACGACATTTTCTTTATTCACACATTTATGTATATTTATTGCCAAACATATTTTATGTTCTAAACAATTCTAAATGTGAATTTTATAGAGCGCAAAAATTATTGACTCGAAATAAACTAAAGGTGACATAAATATTAAGCCAAAACCCGAAAACCTTATCCGACACTAAATAACAATTCATTGCAATTTATTATTTGTACAAAAAAATATATCGTCATTTCATGTGTTTTATTGGATACACCTTTTTTGTTGTTGTACGAAAAGCACACATCAGGGGACACATATTCGCATTAAATGTCTAAACCTTTGTAAATTATTAACCAATCGAATATGTTTGCCGAAATGTAACTGCCGGGGAAAACAAATAAAACAACAGCAACAGCCTCCTTATATTTGGTATTCAACACTTTCGCTAAACATTTATTTAGAGTCCATTACGGAAATAAAAAAATAAAAAAACCATCGCATTAACATATAAATAATTTCAATTTGCACAGAAGAGCGGGAGAGAACAAATAAACAACGACTAAAACCCTATATGGAAGTAACCATAAACGCAAATAAAAATATGAACAAAACACACACTCACACATGGAGCGAACGATATGTGCATATGTATTGGAATATGTACATGGCCGATTCATAAAATATTCATAATAAATCTACACTTGCCAAATCCCCCATGAAGTCATAAATTCAAATGCATGAACTCTAAAAGCAACAGCAACAACAACACCAACATC
Organism: Musca vetustissima; assembly: GCF_032173495.1. NCBI lineage: Eukaryota > Metazoa > Arthropoda > Insecta > Diptera > Muscidae > Musca > Musca vetustissima. The sequence continues at coordinate 43,729 of NW_026875207.1, forward strand.
AACAAAACAATGAACATAAATATTTTGAATATTTCATTTTCTAGGGAAACTCAAACTACCCAACCAATTTGCCCAACCGCTCGATTCCGCACGGTTCGGCTCGGCTCAGTTCACCCCAATTCACATTCGCATCTGAGCGAACAAATGGGCCTTTTCCCTAAGCTTCCTGGCCGATTGCACACCTTAACACACTGAACGAATGGATTTGGCCTGATGTTTGTATTAGGCCATAATAAAAGCTAATAAATTCTATAACAGCAGCAGCAACAACAACAACATCAGCCACAATAATAACAATGCCAGCAAAACCGATATCCTTGAATTGAGCCCGAACTCTGCTGGCATTTATTGTTTGGCATAAACATAAACAGTGGCATAAAGACGGCTTAATGCTTTTTGACCCCAATACATTTTCACATGAATCGTCCCACAATATGTACGTATTCATGGGTATACTTAACCGCCTCTATAAATTATAAACACATAAAAGTGATTTTAAAGGTCGTCATATTTCTTCCTTCTCTCCATTTGTTAACTATTTGCAAAGGGTGTGTTTTTGCAAAAATGAAAAGAAAAACATAAATCAAGCCACAAAAACTTCATTAAATATTCGAAAAATAAAGTTACTCACCTTTTGTTAGCATTTGATCGACCGAAAGCCATAAGAATGCAAAATAACTATGCAAAAATATATTTTGAAAAGGGCAATCAGAATTTGGCGTTCAATTTTGAGGAGAATAACATTTAACTGACCTTTATTTAATAATTCTTTTAATTTTTATTTTAGGACTTTCGAAAGTAAAAATGTGTAGAAATAGATACAAGCAACGGATCTAATTGGTTTAGCAAAGCCCAGGCTTCCCCGCCGTGTCACCTGGGATAACTATTTTCATCACTCGTTGAAATAGTGTGCTGATACGTGTCGCGAGTTCACCCATAATAACTATAAAAAATGGGTTAGTTGCCAGCAATCGAAAACCCCATCTACTATTAGAAAGCATCGTAAAGGAAGAAAACCAAACCCCCCCCCCAATGTTCACGACCCCCGCAAACGTGTAAAGAACCACGATCTGTACTGTACACATCGAACATAATAGGCCTTGTGCGGATGTACTCAAGAAGTATAAAGTCGATATTATTACCTTAATGAAAATGCGAGAATTTGGCTGCGGAATTATGTATAACAGGAGAATAATAGCCCTCGTTCCCAGATTCACTCCAGTAGATGAGCGAATTGCTATAATCCGTAGAAAAGCGAAGTTGTTCTACTTCAGCCTTATTTGCACCCATGCTTCGGCGGAAGACCAAGATGAGCAGACCAGAGACACATTTTACGAGCGCCTATAAACAGAATATTTCCGATGTCCTGACCATGACATTTAAATTTTTATGCAAAAATCGGAAGTGAAAATATTTTGGCTCCACCGTAGAAAGCAGCCTCCATGAAGAATCATCCGAATACGGCATAAGGTTGATTGATTTTGCGTTAGAAAAAAATATGTTAGTTAGCAGTACGAGATTCAAGCCTCTCCATACACAAGTAATCTTTCCCCCGATCATGAATGCCTTCCACATTCATCTAGTGTTTTAGACGTTCGAGGAGCGAATATCGATTCGGACCGCTACCTTGTAGCAGCCAAAGTTCGCACTCGTCTTAATGTAGCAGCGAAGGTGCGATCTAACACAACATGGAAACTCGACGTCGAAAAGTTGCAAACACAACAGATAGCAGAATCATACTCTGCTAAACTTACCCACCTGATTGACGAAAACACTCATCGTCCCGATAATAATATAGAAGCCCAAATGCAAACTGCAGCAAAAACAACATTTAGATACCAAATACCACCATAAAAAATCCGTAGTACGATCAGGAGTATCGTAATGCTACTGATGCAAACCTGCAAACAATATTAACACACAATGCGAGAGAAAACCCGTAAAGAAAGTTCAAAAGTCGGACGGGGCCGACTATATAATAAACAAAACTTTATCTATATCTGAACCGATTTCAACAACAAAATATGGTGCAAATAGAACAAGTTCTATGGTGGACCATTTAAATAAAATGGGACTAAAGTATATATGAGGGCTATATTTAAATCTGGACCGATTTAAAACTTAACCAAACCATTCATTCTAGACTAAATTCCGCTGCTATATTTTGTAAATATATAACAAACATAGACTCCTCGGTGCGCCATTTACATAAAATCGGACGATATTATATATGGGAAAATGATACATAAGAGACGTGTCCCCATTTTGTTGTCTTCTAGTTTCACTTTGACCGTGAAATGGGTGGCTTAGTCACAATCGATAGAGAACATTAAAAAACTGGTTCGCCTCAACCTGTTTTTACACATTTTTATACCCTCCACCATAGTATGGAGGGTATATTAGTTTTGTTTTTCCGTTTGTAACGCATCGAAATAATCATTTCCGACCCTATAAAGTATATATATTCTTGATCAGCGTAAAATTCTATGACGATCTAAGCATGTCCGTCTGTCCGTCTGTTGTAATCACTCTAGCGTCTAAACGAATTGAGATAGAGCCCCAAAATTTTGCATAGAGTCGTCTTTTGTCTGCAGGCAGGTCAAGTTCGATGATGGGCTATATCGGTCCACGTTTAGGCATAGCTCCCATATAAGGGTACCTCCCATTTTTCGGTATTTTGATGTTCTTAAGCGTGTTTTTCAACCAAATTCGCTGAAATTTGGTACATGGGGTTCTTATTGGGTACCAAATTTCCCCTCTAAAAATTATAAATATAGGTCCACTTTTTCTGGTAGCCCCCATATAAGGGTACCTCCCAATTTCCAGTTTTTGGGGGGTTTTGACCGGATTTTTTCACATAATTGATTGTAATTTAGTAATTTGAGTTCTTATTGAGTAGCAAATCTCTTCACAAAAAATTATAAATATAGGTCAATTTTTTCGGGTAGCCCCCATATAAGGGTACCCCCAATTTTCGATATTTTGAGGTTCTTGAGCGCGTTTTTCAACCGAATTCACTTAAATTTTGTTAATTTGTAGTCGTATATGGTAACAAATCTCCCCACCAAAAATTATTAATATTCACCGCTTTTTAGGAGTAGTCCCCATATAACCCCCTTTTTTATATTAAAATAGTTTACTGATTTGTTCCGTGTGTTGCGGTTGGTTAGTCGTTACGGGGAAAAGTCAATTTTTACCCTACAAAGACTATTTAGCCATCTGTTGTAAGCATTCCGCCTTCTAAAGATATTGTGATAAAAAAACTCAAACATGATGATAATGAAATATATCGGCAGACATTTAGGCATATCCCCAATATCGTGATACCTCCTGAAGGAAAGAATTGAGATAAACAATTGAAATATTTGGTTCAAAATTGGCATATACCGGTCATTAATTAGGCATACCCTCATATGATGATATCCCCAAATATTCACTATTTCCTACACTATGTAATCAATATTGGTCCCTCTTTAGGCATAGCCTCATATAACTTTGTAATCTAAATTACAGTAGTTTGAGGATTTCATACTCTACAATGCGTTATAAATATCAGTCCACTTTTTGGATCATACAGATTAGGAAAAATCCCCATTAAAAATTGCCGAAGTTTGTATTTAATGTACATAATGGTTTACATAAATCGGTATTATCGGTATGTGCCCACTTTTTGGTATGTTCCCTATATTTTCATTGCATGTATCTGTCAGTATAACTATGGTGGAGGGTATCCAAAGTTCGGCCCGGCCGAACTTAACGCTTTTTCACTTGTTTTACATTAAAGTAGACACAGCTTCCACGCATATAAACTTAGGAGTTCAATATCATGAACAGTTTGCAACGACAGATCAATTAACCCAAAACTATTCACTTTTTTTCATATACTTAAGTAGTTCCCGAGTTATAATAGGGTGAACCTCCGCTTCAGCTATGTTAAAAAAAATTGACAATATTGCCCATATATAGATTTAACGTATTCTATACGTTTATTTCAAAGAAAATTGAAATTAACCAAATTTCTATTTACAAACATAACAGCACTGATTTACATTGTCAACATATCAGGTTCCTGGTAGTATTTCATTGACACCGAAAACATTATAATTCTATAAGCATCACCGCCCTCACCACCATAACCTTCCTTTCAATTCGCTTGAATAACATGTTGCAAATTTTTTTTCGTTGTTCGTTTGTTAAAAACGAAGACATTTTCCGGTTTGTTTATCTCGCGTGTTGTGTCGCCATACATGTTTGGAGGATGTGGAGTGTTGAGCGGTTCGGTTGGTTGGTTAGATTTACTTGTAACGGCTTGTTTAGTTAGTATTAGCAGGATTCGACACGTGTTCTTGTTGTTGTTACTGTTCATTTATGAGGTTTATCAAAGTTCATGTTTTTGTTACCCCTTTCTGCAGAGGATTGCTTAAAGCTTTTTCCTTGTTTCCAAAGAAAACGATAAAAATCTGTTCAATAGATTTTTGCTGTTGTTGTTTTTTATTTGTGTGTTCGTGTAATCACTGCTGCTAATAACAATGGCAGCAAATTCTTTACATTGGTGGTGTTATTTGTTGATGGGGAATGAAGCAGCGTGGTTGGTTGTGGTTGTGACGACATAATGCTAATCAGTGATTTAGTAATGGAAGAAAGTAATATACATACAAGTATTTCTAAGGCATATTAATTTTTTTATCTAAAAATTTGAGGAATTGAGTGGAAGTGTTGAAGAAATTTAAATAATGTACCAAAATTTGCATAAATATGGAAGGCATTATACATAAATAAGATAAATAAAAGGATTCCAATATTCCAAGGATTCCGTGTTATTTTAAATCATTCGGCATTTTGCAGATTTATTCTATGACATTTGGCCCCAAGATTTTGTTTTGTTGACCTTTAAATTTACAACAATTATAGTGACATCACTATCTACTCGGATGTGGGAGTTATACTCAAATATTTTCAGACGTCCACGTGTTCTGATATTATTTCATAACCCATTACCAAACTAGAGGTCGGAAATATAGCACTGATCGCTATGGAATTGTATATAAAATTCCGGTTGAGGGTCAAGGTAATGATCAGATGATAAAATGGAGGTGAAATGGACCGAACAATAATTTTGTAAAATAAGGAAAAAATAAACTTTTTGGCAAAAATATATTTGCCCAAAAGAGTGCGAATATGTCAGTACTATTTAGTTCCGCTCTTCCCTTACAGTATGTATTTCCAAAACTACCTCCATATCACAACACTACACACCAAGAAATCTTGCTCTATGCTAATTTTGGTGCCATTTGTTACCTTTCATATAATTTTATTACTTATTTCCGAAACTAATTTCAAATTTCATTATTCGAGCTCTTTAGGTTCACCTAAATTTATTTTTACCAAATTTAGTGCCATTTGGTGCACATCTATATAAATCCAATAGAATTCATATTTTCCAACTTCAGGATTCCAGGCCGATCGCTTCAACCAAATATAATTGCACCAAATTTTAGTGCCATTTGGAACACATTACGAATTTACTGGGATTAAGCCTGACTATTTTGCAAAAACAAAATACAAATGGTATCCCAAATAACCCGCCAACACTACTCAAATATAATTGCACCAAATTTTAGCGCCATTTGGAACACATTAGTGCGAATTTCCGAAACTTCCTACAAACATCAATCCTAAACGTAATTCCCAGTTTCAACATTCCAGATCTATCGGTTCACCCAAATCCATATTTGGTACCATTTAGTGTACATTAGTACGTATTTCCAAAAATGCATACATAAGCAAATCCTACACCCAATAATGTTTCAAACTCTAAATTTAAGATTTCCAGCTCTATAGGTTCATCCATGTAGTAGTACACATAAGTACGAAATTTCAAAACTACCTATATCATGTAAGCAATGGAAATCTATTTCTCGATTTCAAGATTCCATCCCCATCGGTTTACTTAAATCCAAATTGTACCAAATTTAGAACACATTAGTACGAATTTTTAAAACACTCTGTATGTCCCAATTTTATGCCCCAACAGTAAGCTTAACTTCAAATTTCAAGATTCCAGCTCTATCGGTTCACCCAAATCCAAGTTTCGTACCTTTTAGTACACATTAGTACGAACTTACAAAATTGCTTTCATACCCCAATCTACAGCTAACAATGGCACTAACTCCTAATGTCAGCCCAAATCCAATTTGTACCAAATTTAGTAGACATTAGTACGAATTTCCATAACTTCCTACATATCCCAATCCTATAATGATCCTAACTCCAAATTTCAGGATTCCAACTTTATCGATCCACTTCAATTGTAACAAATTTAGTACTTTTCATACACGTAAGTAAAAAATTTCCAAAACTATGTGCATATCCCAATCCTATACTCCGGCGGTAATGTTAATTTCAAATTTCCAACACCATCCGTTTCTCCAAATTCAAATTGTACAAAATTTAGTACAGTTTAGTACTTTTCGTATACATGAGTACACGCTTTCAAAACTACCTCCTTATATTAATCCTACTTCTCAACCTTAATTCGCATTCCTATTTTGAAGTTTTTAGCTAAATCAATGCACATGCTAAGAAATTGTCTCAAATTTAGTACATTTTAGTACTTATACTTCGAATTTCCAAAAAACACATTGCTACATCTATACTCCACTCTATCATCTACCGGTTTGTAAATACAAATAGTACCACATTTAGTACTTTTGGTGTCGTTCTAGTACAATTAAAAAACCCCGAATTACCTTTTGTTACGCCGATGAGATAAAAAAAGTAAAATGGTACCCGAAGTTTCCCCACGTGTATTTGGATTTTACTAATGGAGGGTTTATGGCTATAGCAGGCTTGTAGAAAAACATATATTTATGGACACATGTTAGAATATCAATTTTAATTGAAGTTTTGTGAAGAAGACTACATACATGTCTGTTATTTTCTATCTATAAATGATCTGACCTATAAATGATGCATTTATGTACCTTTGTGATCATAAACATTCTCAATCTCAAACAAGCAATTGTAAAAGCAATATGTGAAAGTGTGATCCTGTTAATCTTCCGTCTCTAATTTATGTTACAATGCCTCAGTTTTAAAACTTTGATTTTTTCGGCTTTCTTTTCGATTTTATTTTGCATGAAACAGCGTTTCGTTGTTCGCGGCCGTCTTGATACACGCGCATTTGTGTAAAACGTATCCCTTTTGTGTCGGCAACCAGAACGGTGGTAAATTTATTACCGGACAAATTCTTTTTCTCAACATCTAACCAACCAGGTCTAACCTAGGCATGGATACTTTAGCAGGTGTGAATTGATGTGTTGTTAGACGTTAACTTCATCGTCATTGTATCCGTGTGGCAAGCAAGGGACCTAAGAAGCGGGGCGGGATGTTGGAAATAAGACATTAGGTAGAAAAAAAGGAATGAAAGAAATGCGCTGAGAACAAGAACATGGGGAACGCGCGATAAAATAAATAAATTCAAATTCCTAAAGAAAAAAAAACTACAGTAAGTACGTATGTCAGTCGAGGTGTTAACATAGTAGTACAGCAACAACAATACTATCAACCAAAGCGCCAATGAAAATTCCAAAAGAACCGTTGAACGAATGAGCAACTTTAACACTTAATAGCAGTTTGTGTAGTGGGGCAGGATGATGACGGGTTGGTTTAAAAAAACACCGGAAACAACATTTATAATAAACACTACATATGCAGAAACGAGGGTGGCGTATCAAGGTGGGATGGAAGAATAACATGTGTCATATCTTTTATACAAAAAATATTAATTTAAAATAATTTTCTTCAATAAAAAATATTCCTATTTCATTATCTATTGGGGTTCTCTAAAGTAAGGGGCCTCAGCTTGCCTATAAAGAAGACTGCCTTCAGCCTTGGGCTCGCCCACAAAGAATACTCGTTTCACTCATGGGCTTCAGCTCGCCTATAAAGAAGGTTTCGTTGACCATTTGTTGTGGAGATACCACAAGTGTCTCTATTTTCGAATTTGATCTGTGTTTGTTTTTTGATTGGATATAAGTAATTAATTTTACAAAAATTAGCGTGTGTCAGCCAAACGGATGGACATTTCTATATCGAACACAAATGTTCTGAAATTGATTACATTTAAAATCGATTTTCATGTACGACTCATGTTTAATCGCAAACAAATTATTAACAAATTATTTTTCACTTCCTCACCATACCCACCTCTAACATGTTAATGAACACAACAAAATACCAGTACAAGTATAACAATGTTCGCGTGTATATGTTTTTCCCTTTCCACTCCTTTTTCTGAAGGTATAATAAGCCGTATGCTTTTAACATGTCTTAAAGAATTTCCATATACCAAGTTTATGTCGCATTCTTCACGTTCAAGTTGCTCTTGTTAAGACCGGAAGTAACAACATGCAATTTTTTTCTCTAGAGCACACACGCACCTCAACCGAAAATAAAAAAAATCGGAAAGAAAGCAAAAATCCCCCACAACAACAAGAAACTTTGACATGTGAAAAGTTAAACTCTTGCCATTATTATTTTTTTGTTTCGTGAAAAGAGACGAACATTCTTAATGCCATATTTTTTCTTTGGTTCGCCGTTTTGAAGGAATGAAAAGCAAAATAATCACGATAATCTAAATTTATGCACCAGAAGAATTTAAATGTCAACGCTTGTTTTTTTTTTTTGTGTTATTTTTATTTCGGGCATCAAACACCTCAGCGAAGTGAACAGCACCTGCGGGCAAAAACCACAAACGTTCACATGGCTCACAAAAGAGCAAATGTCATTTAATTGAGTGACAAGACGCTTAAGAAATTCTCAGGGTGTGAGAGTAATTAATTGGTATTAACACTTCGAGTTTAAGTATTACGGGCATTTTAACATACATTCCGAACATTTTACCTGTCATTTAGTTAAGCGGCAATAAATAACTGTAAAGGAAATAGCGAATAAAATCAGGGGAAGATGACAAAAGAATTAATATTTGGAAGAAATTTTAAATGAGCATTTTGGTACTTTTTTGAACTGTGTTAAGGTTCAAGAATAACGTGGTAAAATTCGGAATCAATTGATGCTGAGTTTTTGCCTTAAACGTTTAAGGTAACATTCCTGAATTATTATAGGTTCAAATTAAAAGGAAACCAATATTTTTTTTTTTTTTTGAAATCGAAACTCATTTTCATTTCTTCTATAACGTCGGACTATATACTGATAAAATTTGCAAATTTATTTTTCACACTCTAATGCCAAGTTGCAGCTTCAGCGTTCGTCGTAAACCGTTTAAAGATGTTTTTACCTGACACACCAAATTAGAGGCTTCTCATTGGTTTAAAATCTGCATTAAACTTAAAAAATCCGAAGATGGGATAGTACCATGTCCCATATATAACATTTCCAACACCTCACAGATCCATATGTTTGTAACAGGCAAAAGGAAACGAGATAGACGCATGGTTCCTTTTGAGAATATGCTTAGAATCACTTTCTGAATCGATTTACGTATCTCCGTCCATGTATTTTTGTGAACAAAGTATAAGGCGCATTTATGATCCGATTTGGATGAAACTTTTCATAGGTCACTTATTTGGCCCAAGGACGAACCCTATTGAAATTGGGATAAATCGGTTCAGATTAAGATATACCTCCCGTATATATTTTCGTCCGATTTAATGTAAATGGTGCACCAAAGTCCCTATATATCTTTCTATTTGCACGAAATCTGGCAAAGCGTAATGAAATAGGTCTAGAATGATACGTGTTAAGTTTCCCGAAAATCTGTTCAGATTTAGATATAGCTCCCATATATATTTTCGTCCGATTTAATGTAAATGGTGCACCAAAGTCCCTATATATCTTTCGATTTGCACGAAATCTGGCAAAGCGTAATGAAATAGGTCTAGAATGCAAAGCGTAATGAAATAGGTCTAGAATGATAAGTGTTAAGTTTCCCGAAAATCTGTTCAGATTTAGATATAGCTCCCATATATATTTTCGTCCGATTTAATGTAAATAGTGCACCAAAGTCCCTATATATCTTTCGATTTGCACGACATTTGGCACTGCGTAATGTATTAGGTATAGAATGATGTGTGTTAAGTTTCCTGAAGATCGCTTCAGATTTAGGTATAGCTCCCATATACATTTTCGTCCGATTTAATGTAAATGGTAATGAATTACGTCTAGAATGATGTGTGTTAAGTTTCCTGAAAGACGGTTCAGATTTAGATATAGCTCCCTATATATTTTCGTCCGATTTAATGTAAATGGTGCACCAAAGTCCCTATATATCTTTCGATTTGGGTGGGGTGTGGGTGAACTCGCAGCACATATCAGCTCACTATTTCAACGGGTGATGAAAGTAGCAACTCCAGGTAATACCGCGGGGAGGTCAGTGTCCATAATTGGGATGAATCATTCCCTACGTCACCCGATGTATCCACCCATGTAACATATACACCAAATTTACAGTACCATAAGTCTGACATGAAATGCCAACTGACATGTGTATGGTTCATATCTTATAGATCACATATTAAATTTCTGATCAATGGTTCCGAATTCTTCGTCGATTCCATCGAATTCTTAATCAGAATTCTCTCTAGTATATTTCACTGATGTTGTTACTATTTTACACCCTAACTGAAGTGTTTATGCAAATAACAAATTCACTCAGTGCTCAAATGAATTCTTAAAAAAAAAACTTCAACAACCATCATAACCAAAATCAATTTTTCTTTCCTTAAAAATTACACCTGCGGGATATTTGAAAACTTTGTTACGTTAACAGGCTTATTGCCAGTCTGTGACTAATTTCGAACAAAGTTCGATAAAACAAGTCTACACTTTGTACTCTGTACTCTTCCATTGCTCAGCTTCCAAGAATTGGCTTCAATTCGACATGGCATGGTAAAAATTGCTCTCTAAGGCTGAGTTAGCATTTAATTCAAATCAACACTTAAGAGTGAGTTGTTCCGAAGGCTAGAACCTATCATATCTGTCAGTTAGGTTGTTTTTTCGTTTCTTTGATATTTTCTGCTGTTGTTGTTATTTTTCTCGACTTGCTTTGGCATAGGCAAAGCAATATTCTTTCATTTGTTGTTTTGGTGAAAATGTGTTGCATTTCCAGTAGAAAAAAGGATAACCAGATCTGTCGACCGGTTATCCAAAAATTGAGTGGGGGTGGTAAATTGCCGTTATGGTCAATTGTGCAACATTATGACGTTAATACCTACAATATGATGTTGCTACTCTGTTGCTGTTGGCGATGGTTATTACGATGTTTGAGATGAAGACATTGGTGCCAATATTGAGAATATAAGCTATATCATGAGAATATAAGCTATGGTTTGGGGCAATTAGCACAGTGTCTTCGTCTAAGGGGTAGATTTTTATTCAGAATAACTGTCATATACTATATTTGATATTATAACTTAAATCCTCTACGAAACTACAGGATTAAATTTTACTTAAAAACCTAAAATACCCAGATTACTATTTTTTATATTTTAACAATCTAAAACACTGTTACATTCCAACACAAATTCATAAGGAGTGATTTTTCTCCTCTGAAAAATAAAAAGACATATGAGAACTCAGTACAGATCCCCAAAAACAACTACCCATCTTCGGGGGGGAATATTAAAGTGAAGAGTAAAACCACAACCGCAGACACACTCTCCAGTCAGTGTTCACAAAAAGTGACTCTCTTCTGGAAGTAGTATCCAGTCAAACAATAACAACAACAAAACACGCATACATATGGCCCAGCTACTGCACACATACAAGCAGATTGCAAAACCACAGTTAACTTCAGTTCAAATACCCCATCGTGTTGTTAGTTAGCTGTTGCAGTTGTTGTTTCTGCTGCTGTTGTTGTGTTGTAATGTAGTGCAAATATATGGAAGACACCACTGCATATCACAACAAATTGAAAACCAAATGCTTATGAAGTGGGTTAACACCGATAAAACCAATGAACCTACTGACTATGTGTCTAAAACAACAACAGTTCCAAAACACAACATTTGAACATAAATATTGGCTTTAACAAAACACTCTCAAACATCAGCAAAAATGCAAAATATTCAATATGGATTTAAAAAATTATAGAATTCCGGTATGTTACTTGGCCTACAAATGATGCATTTTGAAAGCTCATCGATTAAAAAAAAAGTTGAGTTATATGCGATTGATTGATGTAATAAGGAATTTTTCTAGTGTAATCTACACACAAATGTTGTAAACGGTATCAAGAAGTACTAATAATTATTAGACCCATGATAGATACCAAGCAACGGCTCTGATTGGCTTTAACATGGCGAGGCCCAGGCTTATCTAAGTCCCCCGCGATTTCACCTGGGGTAGCTACTTTCATCATAGTGAGCTGATATATGCTCGAATTCACCCATAAGATCTTGAATGAATGAGTTGAGTTAGTTTCCCGCTCTCGGAAAACCTCTCCTACTATGAAAAATCAACGAAAAAGATAACCAAACCCCCCAATGTTGACTACCGATCACGATTTGCGAATCTGCACTTGGAATGCGCGCACGTTGTACAGAACAGGCGCAGTTCTCGCTTTGGCGGATGTACTCAAAAAGTACATGGAAAGGGACTGGCCTAAGTAAATCAGATGAAACGAGACATGAATTTGGATGAAGATTTATTGTTAATAGGAGAATAAAAGTCCTTGTCTCCAGATTCACTTCAGTAGATGGGCGAATTGCTTGTATTCGTCGACTATAACAGCGCATTCGACAGCCGCCAGGCATTCCTGCAAAATTAATACGGCTATGAAGGATAACTTCAACTGGCACAAGGTCTGCAGTTAAAGTCGGAAAGGACCTCTCGGAGCTCTTCAAAACCGAACGGGATTTAACATCCTGCTGGAAAAGGTTATACGACACATACAACAACACATTTTACTCGCCTTCCCCTATGAACGATTTGAGAATGAGTCTGTCAGTAAATAGTGGGAAAACCAAGCTGATGGTATATACGAGCAAGACGTCCAGTAGACTCGAACCAAATGTGTTGTACCATCTACATACGGACGTCGACATAGTCAGATGTATCGATGTATCGGTGGCTAGGCAATGCTGTGCGAATGGATGAGGATGCCCCAACTCAAAATGCATATAATAGCGAGCCTACTGAGGAAGTTTACGGATTTGATTGAAAGATCAAGTGGAGGATGACATATCAAAGCATGGTGTTTCTAATTGGAAAAATTGCGCACAAGATCAACGCGCCTGGAAAACTTTTTTAAGTTCGGCTTATGGAACAAATGTTCAGTCTTGAGCCAGCTAACTAAGTAATTTAATTGAAAGCTAATTGAATAACCTATGTGATCAATATTAAATTGGAAACCACTTTGATAATAATATAGACTTTATATAAAACGAATAATAAAAGCTGTGTAATTCCGAAGACACCAACTGACACTTTTTTACTTGTTGTAGTCGAGTTGACATGTCCAGCTTACAGAGTGATTCATTTTAAACATGGATATAATTCGAACAGTTTTGGAAACCTAATTTTTTCCAAAATGTCTGTCCAAAGATATGACCTATCTTATTCGGTTGAATTCATAGATAATAATGGAAATATGTAGATTATACAAAGGTTCTTTGCCAGCTAAAAGTAAAAAACTTAATTTATTTTATAAAATAAAATATATTGATTTCATATTGATGTCTGCGTTATATTTTCCATTTCACACATCTTCCCAAAAATTTCAATATACTTCCGAACAATATGATACATGACTTCCGAACAATATGATACATACTGCTCCCCAAAAATTATGACTCTATCTATCCATTAAAATGTCACATCGTTCTTATTTCAATATCTCTACCCATCAAACCGACCTAAAAATAAAAACAAACTCAATTCACAATTCGTCACCATTGTCCAACTTTTGTCCATCTCATTTTATTTTCAATTACTTTAGTCGTGATTGATAAAGGCGGTCAATGTGTCATCGCCAGAAATGTTCCTCCAAACTAGCGATCGGACAAACTATCAGCAAATATAAATGGACTATAAAAAAATCTGTTACAGAACAATGGCAACAACAAGAACAACGAAACTAACAACAACAATAATGAAAAGAATAAATAAATTTATATTGTTTGTGTCAACAACATTGGGTCACTGATAAGGGCACTTAAGAGTACAAGCCCCCATATTCACTATTGACACTGCTGCCACTGTGACATCGAAGAGCCTTACAACTAAATACAGGGACATAAATATTTTAGTATGTATGTGTGTGTGTGTTTTTGTATGTATGGGGATGTGTTTGCATGGAACTATTGGCATACATAGTTTGATGAGGATTACTTAAATTTGTCAGCCATCATCATAATCCAAAAATAAAAGAAAAAATCTGCCTGCATGAAAAGGTCCGAGAACAAATGGGGAATGTAATCTGAAAATAACTAAAATGAACAATCTAGTATATTTGCTGATATCTCATGTAAGTAACGTGGAAAAAACGTTACTTTAAATCAACAATATTGATTTATACGAAAAAAATATATATAACGAAGACTAATTGAAGAATGGACGAGATATTTAAAGAATGGAGTGATGTACTGCGAAAAAATATTAGTTAGTTTAAAAAGAATTCATTATGTTTATATGAACTATAGGACTTTATTTAACATGCTTCGGAATGGACCAAATTTGGACCAAATATGATTTGTTGCCATTTTAATTTTATTTGCAAAAAACCTCTAGTAGTCGATTTTCACAATCCTCCAATATACCAAGTCCGGACTGTATGGCAGATGCATTTAAACTCCCCAATCAAGGTCCCACAGTCTGGCGAGTCACTGTATATATATATAATGTTTAAATAATAAATCTGATCAATAATTCCTTCAATAAAACGAGTTTTTCTACTCCGGCTGTGCTCATAGAGTCCCATACCAATTACAAAACCTCCTCCTCGATTTACGGTCGGAATTGTGTGCTTAGGGTCGCCGCCTTTATTCGCTTTGCGCCATACCTACAAATTAAAATTGCTCACACCAACAAAAATGACAGATTTACAAAATGCAAAATTATTAGCTTTTCGTGTTCTTGAACGAATACCAATCGGATTTGTTGGGGGGTTTTTCAGTGCAGCTCTACCATGAAGACCATTACCTATTTACTTAGCAACCTTTTGACAGAACATTCCATAAGCCGAGCTTAAAAAATTTATAGGCCCGTCGGTCTTGAAAGACCATGTTCCAAAATGTTGTCTTCCACTTGATTATTCCATCGAATTCGTGGCCTTCCTCTTCTACGTGAAGCATCAGTTGGAGTTTATATACCTTTTGAATTGGGGCATCGTCATCCATTCTTATATTTTATCGTCATCCCTTCTCACAAATTCATCTGCGTCGGCCCTTTTTAGAATTTTTCGCTCAAACACTCCCAGAGCTGCCTGTGCAAGTACCTATTCTTCTAATCCATTTACCAGCACGGGTAGTATCAGCGTCTTGTAGGTCGTGAGTTTGGCCGGGCGAGAGGTGACCTTTTTTCTCCGAATTTCCAAACTGATATCATTAGTTTGATTAATGGCGTTACCGAGGTATGTAATATCTTTGACTACCTCGAAGCTGTAATTCTCAAATTCGACAGTTGGTCCGAGTCTACTGGATGTCTTGCGCGTTGGTCTTCTCGGCATTTATTGTCAGACCGACTTTGGCAGACTCCTTCTCAATTTGTTCAATGGTGGCTGTTACCGCTCGCAATATTCGACCCATTATGTCGATGTCATCGGCGTAGGCGAGTAACATGAGTTGTAACACTCTGTGCCGTTTCTGTTCACCTTTACCTCTCGTATGACCTTTTCCAGCTGGATCACACGACAAATGGTCACCTTATTTGAATACTCGTTCGGTATTAAAGGGCTCTAGACTTCGTTCTGAATCCTGTACCTCTGAATTTGCTTCCGCTCACGTTTTTCTTGTTCGTTCTTCTTTTTTCTTTCTTACGTTTCTCCTCTCCCCTTTTCTCGCGATAAATCTCTCTCGCATTTTTCACATCAGTAGCATTACGACACTCCCGGTCGTACCACGGGTTTATTGATGGTGGTCTTTGGTACCTAAGTTTTGCTTTTGCTGCGGTTTGTAGGGAGGGGCCCACTCTTTGTCATTGTGCTTCCATATTATTATTATCGTCAAGCAGGTGGATAAGTTGAGGGATTTTTGCATTAAATTCTCCTAGCAGAATTGTATGTCATGGCTAGGGCAGCGGTCATATGATGTTTCTAGGCGGTCGTAAAATATGTATTTGGTCTGCTCATCTTTGTCTTACGTCGGATCATGGGCGCAGATATGACGGATGTAGGAGAACTTTGCTTTTATAGCTATCGTATGAACAAGGATAAATGGAATCGGCCAAGATTTTCCTTATTTTCAAATTCAAAAAATTAAAAAAAAAATAAATTTTTTGTTTCCGCCAATTAGTTAATTTTTGTGCGATGTTAATAAACCTATTTAATAGCAGAACCAGACATGTACTTTTTCGAGTGCCTTAATGTAATTATTTTTCATATCCAAAAATCGACTTCCACTTTTGCACTTTTTCAATACAAATATTGATTAATATCCATTGAAGAAAATTCTAACTATTGCGATATGCAGCTTGCATGAAGTTATGTCGGTCGCTACTTATTTAATTCAACATAATTACTGGTCCTATAATTTGCTTACAACAGCTTATCATTGTCATCCGCAGTATGTTCGTATTTAATTTTCCAAAAAATAAATAAATACAAAATCCTAAAAAAATCTTGTGAACTAAAAATAAATATACATTACTACCATTCGCATTACAATTCCATACACATAACACATTTTATAAGCTTGTGACCTTCGTGGTCAAATTGTTGTGTTCCTGTAGCAACTGAAATTTAATATGAGCCATATGAACAGATTTACTAAATCGCACAACAATCACGTAAATTATTTTCTTCTGTTTTTTGTCAGTCTGTCTATCGTCGTTTCTATTTTTTTTTTCGTTTCATTCCCGTGGGCTAAATAAATGCGAACAGCATGCGAATAAAATACATTCTCTGGATGACAGATAGTCATTCAGTCAGTCATGTAGTAACTCATTTAAATGTTCAACTTGTCATCAGGTTATTTATAGACCGCCACTTAACTATAACAACATCCCGACATTAGGGGAATAACTGCTGTTAAGAAGAACTCATACCTTGACTGCAGACGACAGTGTCGGTCCATCAGTTAGTCAGTCAAGCAGCCAGTTAGTCGTGCATTCACACAACTGGCCTTGCATGCCGGCATTTGTATACAGGAAACGGAAGTCAAATAACTACCAGGCTAAATAGTTACGTGACTAGAAAATAACTTGGACAGTTTTTTTGTTGTCGTTGCTCCATTTTTTTGTTTTGTTTTTGTAATTCGTTTATTTCGGGTCTTCTGCCCGAACTTGTGTTATATCTGTATTGTCTGTCACACAGTCTCGTCGCCCTTTGTTTTGACCATATTTTTGTTGGTATTATTGTGATATTTCTCTTGAATTTGTTGTTGCTGACGTTTTTTCTATTGTTTGCTCTTTTTGTCTGACAAAAAAAATATATATGGGGAGATTTTTTTTGTTTGCCACTTTAGATAACAAGTGGCAACCACACAACATACTCACACTTCCATCTGCACACCTATGCAAGAAGTGCACATCCAATATAACAACACTAACAAGTGTAATAACACTGGTTCTCATGCATAAAAACGAGCAAAAGCGATGAGTTGAGTCAAGTAAGCAATTGCTCGTAAGTTGAGTTGGATCGAACAGCAACTGCTTTTGCTCAATTTCGTATGCATAAAAATGAGTTCAAACCAATTGCAAATACTTGAGCAAATTGAGATCAAACTTCTAATTGTTATTGAAGTGCAAACATGTCGTCAAATGGAAGTGAATTAGAAGTAGTAGTAAATACTAAAAATAAAATAGAAAGTGACGATATATCTACATTTTTAGTATAATAAAAATGAAAGAAAATAAATATTTACTTGAAAAAAGTGAGTTACCAAGCATTAAAAATAAGAAAAAAGAAACAATAGAAACACGTGCCAATGAAATGAAGCAGACATTTGGAATAGAAATAACGGATTATATTATTATTATGGTTTATATTATTATAACCCGTACCATAAGGCGGAGAGCATATACGCCACCCATCGAAATATTTGTCGAAGACCCCCTAAAGGATATGTATATTCCTGATCAAAATCAATTATATCCATACCCGTCTGTTGAAACCCGAATATTTGCAAATACTTGGCTAATATTCCTCAATTTTGCATTCCGTTTACAACATCTCGAAATATTCAACTGAGACTCCATAAAATATATACACTGGTGGCCAAAACTAAAGCAACTGAAATTGCAAACTGAATTAATGACCCGTAAGTTTTTTTGAAAATGGAGTTATAGTGAAATTTCTATTTAAAATAAAAAATAATCTATGGAAAACTACATTGATCCAATTTAGATTTTTTACCTTTTTTATAAATAAGCAAAGCCGTTATTTTTGAATACGGCAGCACACCTACGAGACATTGAACATATACGATCCAAAATTTGATCCTTTGATGGACTATTCCTCGCATCCTGAACCTTTGGGAAGAGGTTATGTTTGTTTGTTAGTGAATGCCTTTTGATTTTGCTATCAATGATGCTCCAAAGATTTTTCTATAGGGTGAAAATCTGATGATTGTGTTGGCCATCATAAAACCCGGATTTTTGACTCCCGCAACCAATCGTTGACATGTTTTGGTTTATGTTTGGCCATCATAAAACCCGGATTTTTGACTCCCGCAACCAATCGTTGACATGTTTTGGTTTATGTTTGGGGGTTATTGTCAAGCTTCAACACAAAATATTCATGAAATATTTTTCCAGAATCATTTTCTGTGATAAATTATGTTCACAATCACTGATAATTATTCCTTTTAGTGTACCCGAGTCAACTAAGAGACATGCTCAACAAAAGTTAAGCAAGACCTCACAAAAGTAAGCAAAAGCTTGTTTTTATGCATATGAAAATGAGAACAATCTCATCCAACTTCAATTTTTAAGTTCAAACTGAGCAAGAAGAGATCAAACATGGGCAGTGAGTAAAAGCAAATACATCAAATTTTTTTATGCATACGACAAACACCTTTTACTCAAAAAATCGAGTCCGAGCTCAAGCTCAAGTTTTATGCATGAGACCCACTACTTCCTAGCCCACAGTTAGAATCAACCACGCACTCATACACACTCACAATCATATGTGTACGCAAACTCTCACACACATGTAAACAAACACCAAAAACACTTTCACATTCGCACAAATAAACGAAGAGATGAGACCAGATAAAAACTTTGGAAGGAACAGCAACAACAGAAAAAAGCACAAACGTTGAAGAGACAAATGAATGAGACAATGCCACACTTTTCATATGAGAAATACTCACCAAACAATTCTACATCATAGACAATAGGACAGACAAACAAACACCAAATGGTAGTACGAGTATTTATGTTCGGGATGATAGTGTGATGAGTTAAGGAATTCACTTCACAGCAATGGAAAAAGAGAAATATTTTATCGTAATGAGAAAAAAAATAAATGGATATTCTTAATCCGTGTATTATTGATATCAACTGCGGTTACCAATTCAATTAAGTGCCTTCAATACTATTGTAAGTGTATCAGAACGCCTATTAATATTGATTGTGATGTATTTTGTAAGAAAATCAGTAAGAAATACAGACCAAAGTCGACTATATGATACCCTACACCACTTTCCTTTCATTCGTTGTCTTCAGTTTTGGGAAGAGGAAAATGTCAGCGGGTGGCAAGTCCAATCCACGGTGATAACGGTTTTGTTTTGATCAAACTAAAGGATCGATGTTTGAGATGGGCCGTTATCGTGGTACAAACTCCGTGATTGGGTTTTCCACGGTTCGGCGAGTTTTTGACGGGTATTTATTAACGGTGTAAATAGTACCATAATATTACATCCTTCATCTTAATGGATTAAACATTCGCTTTGTATATCAATCATTAGGTGGATATTCAAAAACCTAAAATCAATCAAAGCTTCCGTGGCGAGAACAGAAAAAAAAGAAACTCTCCGGCACTCAGGATGGCCAAGGACCTTGCACATATCAAAAATGACGGGTGATATTCGAAAAAGTTTATTGAATTACCCAAAGACCGAAATGGGGACCAATATTTATAATTTTTGGTAGGAAGAATTTAAAAAAAATATAAGTACATTCAATTTGATTGAAATACGCGTCTATACTCTAGAAAAAGAAGTAAACCAAAAATACCAAATTACAGTCGATTAGATTAAAAATGTTACCCAATGCTACCTTACTTACTAACAAAAGCTGGCTTGAGATAGAACATTTGTTCTATACCCCGAGCTTAAAAAAGATTTCCATGCGTCTTCATCTTTTGCGTAGCTTTTACAAATTGAAAGACAATGTTTGTAAATGATCTTATTGCAGATCGGCCCGTAGATCTTCCGGAGATTTTTTCTTTCAAACTCTCCATGAGCTGCCTCATCTGCTTGCATGCTTCAGATCCATAGTATCAGCGTCTTGTAGAGTGTGAGTTGGGTCTGGAGAGAGGTGGTATTGTTCTTAAATTGCTTACTCAGACTATAGTAGTATCTGAAGGCCTATATAAACACTATACTTCTCTAGATTTCAAAACTAATGTCATTCGCTTTATTTATGGTGGTACCGAGGTACATATGTTGATATATTTTAGTGTGTGTTTTCCAAGCGAAAATCTGTTTTATGGTGGATTTGCCAGATCTGAAGCCGCATTGATAAGATCCAATAGCCTCATTGACCATTGGCTTGAGTCGTTCACACAGCACGCAGGATAGCACTTTATATACGATGGGAAGGAGATAATTCCTCTATAGTTGCAACATATTTTATTGTTTCCTTTTTTGTGCAGGGGCACAGAATGCTAAGGTTCCAATCATTAAGCATGCATTCCTCTATCCAAATTGTACTAATCGCCTGGTGCAAGCTCCTGATTAGCATCTGAACACTAGTGGGTTGCTCCTCCATCCTTTTCTCCGGATAATTCCCTCTCCTGCATTGCGTCTTGTTACTCGGATTGATCGAACGTCTAAAACACTGGATGAGTGCCTTCCGTCTATCACAACATGATCAATTTGATTTATCGTTGCTTGATCAGGAGAAATCCAGGTGGCCTTGTGTATATCGAGACGCTTGAATCAATCAATAAATGTGTTATCGGATGTTTCTTCATGGAGGCTGAATTTTCCGACATTGGATCAAAAAAGATTTTTCCTTCCGATTTTTATTTTAAAATCTCTTAAAAGAATTTTAATGTCGTGGCTCGGGCAGCGGCCATGTGCTGTTTCTAAGTGCTCGTAATATATGTCTTCGGTCGGAGCATTGGCGTAAATAACACGTATGTAGAAGAACTTCGCTTTGGATTTTAACGATACGCTCATATACTGGAGTAAATCTGGAGACTAGGTCTTCTATTCTTCTGTTAACCATAAATCCGCAGCCAAATTCATACCCTATTCCATCTTATTCCATCTGTTAGGCAATAATATCGACTTTGTACTTCAAAAATACATCCGCCAAAGTGAGATTATCAGATCGTGGTCCTTTATGCGGGGATCGTCAACATTAGGCGGGTTTGGTTTTCTTTTTCTTTTCATAGTAGGAGTGGTTTCCCGAGTGTGTTCAACTAAACCGACGCTTCAACCCATTTTTTACACTTCTTAAGGGTGAACTCGCGGCACAAAGGATAATGAAATTAGCTACCCCAGGTGACACCACGGGGAGGTCAGTGTCCACAATTGAGATGGAAGAGAAACCAAGATAAGACTGGGCTTTGAGATGTTAAAGTCAATCAGAGCCGTCACTTGGTTTCTATCATCCCCAACGCCACCTAATTTCCTAAGTCCAAAAACAGATATTAGTACGACATTTTGCAAATTATATTTTCGATTTCCGATTTGCTAACATTAGAATTCTATTATATTTGAATCAATAAACACAACTATCTCAGAGTAATTAAATAAAATATTAATCCCACATTTAATATTTTCTCAATTTAACATTACGATCCGACAATTCATAACCAACCTACTTATTTTGATAGTGCATGGCCGGCGGCAACACCATGATCTGGATAATGTAAATGATTCTTACTTTGTAGAAATTCAGCTTCGAGTTACTGATAAACACAGTCACACTCGACCAAAAAGAGAATAGAAATGGGAATGGAAGAGAACGAGAGGAGCCTGGGAAAACTATTATTCATAGCCGCTTAGACAAGCTTAGTTAAGATAAGAGGTGTACGAGCGTGTATTTACTTTGTAATGTGTGCTTAAATAATTCTTAAATACACACACACACATGGACACATGCCCATACACTCACACCACCAGCCAGGCAGACAAATAGGATTAAAGAGGACAACATATTTCTTCCTGCTACCACCACCACTACAATGGCATGGTTAGTCAACTCAACACCAATTCACAAACATTCACACTTCCAACATCACAGACAGATAAGGAAAACTTTCCAAATGAGACAAACATACCGACAGACATACAGACCGGCAAGCGAGCAGGCAGACAGGTCGGCAGTCACAAGTCATGTGTGACCGTCGTCACTATCTGCTGTTCCCGCATCCGTTCTAGCCCGGAAAGTGTAACAATGTGTAATAAATAAATGATGGT
Organism: Musca vetustissima; assembly: GCF_032173495.1. Classification (NCBI taxonomy): domain Eukaryota; kingdom Metazoa; phylum Arthropoda; class Insecta; order Diptera; family Muscidae; genus Musca; species Musca vetustissima. Next base: position 66,498 of record NW_026875207.1, read on the forward strand.
CCTCTTTCGAATGTCAATTGAAATGTCTCTTTACCGGGACTAAGTAAGCGAGAGACAGAGTGGGTGTGTGTGTGAATATGTGATTGTGTTTGTGTGAGTGTATACGAGTGAAGTGTTAACGTGTTTGTACTTTGGTATGTGAATAACTTGATTTCCGGTCCTAGATCCAGATATCTAGACACACACACATGCACGTACTTGCATCTAATATTCAAAACCGAACAAAAAAACGCTAAACTCAATTTAAAGAATGATGAAGTATGAGTTTTGTCGCTCCCGAAGAATGTTGCAGCTGATGTGTCATTCGCCGATATCATGCCGCTTTAATCCTCCACCAGTCTGATTAGTATTCTCGACATCATGTATCCCGATGAATATGTGCAAATATGTGAACATTAATCTGACTTTTGGTCGTTTTAACTTCCGGCACTTTTGCGCGCATCTCTCGGCTTTGTTTGCTGGCCATTTGTCACAATTGTTGTGAAATAGTTTAAAGTGTAGTTGGGCATGTAGGAATGTGTGGGTGGGTGTTTGTGTGTGTCTGTGACACAATGCAAATTGATTTCACATTTCATTTTATTCTAGTCAAATCAAACGAGTGGGTCAATTTATTTAGGCTATCGTTATTTGATTGCTCTAACGTGGCACAGTGGTATTGTCGGTGATATTGCCGAAAGTATTGAAATCATATAAGAAATAATCTTATTGTATTATAAAGTTTCTTTTGGTTCGAGTCGATTGAACTATGGTGCTGTTCGATTTATCATCACCGCATCCACAATAGGTCAATACAAAGTAGATTTTTGAACCGGATACAGAAGTACATGGGGTGATTGATACAAAGGAACGGCTCTAAATGGCTAACATGGCAAGGTCCAGGCTTATCTTGGTGCCTCTTTCATCTCAATTGTGGACACTAACATCTCCACGGTGTCACCTGGGGTTGTTACTTTTAACACCCGCTGAAATAGTGAGCTGATATGTGCTGCGATTTCCCCCATAAGAACTATAAAAAATAGTTGAAGCATCGGGTTAGTTGCCCCCACTCCGAAAAAGTACTACTATCAAAAAGCATCGACAAAGAAAACCAAATCTAGGAATTCGTCTCCTTCCCATCGCATATGAAATGCTATCCATGATATTATTGGATCTTACAATGCAATTTCAGAACTGGAGAATCCACTAAAGTTTAAATTTTCGCACTCCTGAAAAAGAACATATCGACAGATTCCACCTATTCGACTCTAAAACCGCATTTGAAATCCCAATCCGCTCAGAGGTGTTGAAAGTCATGTCTGCAAAATTAATACAACTATGCAGGATAGCTTTATATTGCACAGGGTCAGCAGTTAAAGGTGGAAACGACCTCTCTGAGCCCTTCAATGCCGAACGAGGATTAAAACAAGTTGACCGTTTATCGGGTGACTTTTTTAACTTACTTAATTACTTACTTCGAGGTGCAAAGGTTGATATAAATGCCACTCTATACACCAAACAACACATGTTATCCGTCTATGCCAATGACATCGATATAATGGGTCGAACATTACGTGCGGTAACAGCCATCTTTGAACGAATTGAGAAGGAGTCTGCCAAAGTGGGACTGCTATGGTCTGAGTAATGCGATTCAAAAGCAAGGCCGCCTCTCGCCAGACCAAACTCACACTCTGCAAGACGCTGATATTACCCGTGTTGCTATATGGATCTTGGAGTGTTTGCGTTTACAGTGAATATCGCCGTCGAATATATGGTACAACCCGAGAATATATGGTACAACCCATTGTTCGGTTGTACCATATATTCTCGGACATCGACATTGTCAGACGTATCGAGCTGTAGCGACACACGTATCGAGCTGTAGCGACTAGGTCATGTTGTGAGAAGTTTAGAAGAGCTGCGCGCAAGACCTACAATCACCATCGGCCAATGTAGGTGAGATTAGTACCTTACGAATACCCGGGTTGAATACATGAATTAATACCAAACTTGAGAGTGATGAGCTTCAGCGTATGAACCCTACTGACCACAAAGGGCTACTGGAAGTAAAAAGATTAATCGGCGACCATAATCGGAAAATGACTGAAAAGTGTACGTAGAATTCAGAAAAAGGAGTCGAAACCACTTAGAGGGAAATGGGGACTTTCCCAAGCAGGGTTGATTCGTACGGAACTTTTCACCTTTACCTTTCAGGTATTCCCCAAACCACCGGACGGTATTAAGAACATTACGTGCGCTCAACAGAAGACTCTAGATCAGCCACCACAAACCACATTGGTTTTGACACAAAATCAGAATGGTATACTTGCCTCAATTCCAGTTGCGCGCGAATTGATAACATGGTGTAGAACACACCTTTTTAACCTACTACACCGAAGCTGCAGTTAGAAGCACAACCAGATTGAGCAGAGAAAATACACAGCAGTTGCAGCAGCTACAACAAAAACTGAATAATTGTTGTAAACAAATAAATTACACACGTTTTTAATTTTTTGTAATTTATACCATAACATTTTGTCCCACAGTATTTGAGTGATTGGTGTGTGGAAGAGCATAGTATTCTATATCACATCCGTTTTGAAATGTTTAGTTTTTAATAATCGATAACGCCTACAATCGATGCTAAACGTTTATCCATTTTAGTTCCACTTAACATGGACATGTAGCTGCACACATTTAACTTAAAGATTAATACCCAGGAAGTGTTTAAAATAGTAACGGAGGGGGTATTGGAAAAGCTTCGGTGTGTCAAACCTACATTCCTGAACCTTTTTCAAAGTTTCCAAAACAATCCTTGTCTTTTGAGTTCAGATCAGATTTTCCAAAAATCACATTACAATACTATATGATCATAAAGAGAAAATTTAAAAATGTTCTGACCACCTTAAGACTATGCTTCCAAAAACACCAACATTGTTTCATATTCAATCCATTTCAATGTCCGTTGTTTGTTTCTCAATGCTGCCAGACATCGTACATACACACACACTCAACACACAACTGTCCATCCGTAAGTTGTATGTTGACAGACCATTTCTCCATCTGTCCATTTGTTTGCTCATTTGAACATGCATGTAAAGCCGAAAGGATGTGACTTTCAACAAGTCCATTCATTGCTCCTTCGTATAGACGTCGTTCTTGTTATTATTATTATTATTAAGTTCTATTTGCCTTTTGTATTTGCCTATGTAAACATTTCAATTGAGCAATCACATGAAGACGACCATAGCATGGGCGGAGAAATCATCAGCATCATCATAGCAGTCGTCCAAGTATTCATAATCGTCAACTTCAACAAATTGGATTTGGAAATGTCAAAACAGTTATAAGTTCACATTAAAGATGACCAAGTAGTGTTTCTTGATGTTTGAATGGTACATAATTCGATATATTTATGTGCTTAAAATAAAGTAATATTTAAGTGAGATTATATAGTTAATAGTTTGTTTATATGTTTCTTCTAACTTCATAAAAGAACATTTAACAATACAAATTCCCAAAAAATGCAACATTTTTTAAAGTTCCATATCAGAAAAACCAAACCTATTGTTGCTTGTGGGCAACATTTATAACAAATCCGATTACAATATTATAACAAAACCGATTAAAATATTTCACGATTTAGAGTTAAGATATAAAACAGGGCGGAAACCACTAAATATATACTGATTTCAATATAAAAATCAAAAGGACTGTTGGACATGAACAAAATGATATTGCAATTAAAAATACTTCAAGAAGGGACAAATAAGATAATGTAAAAACGTTGGAGCAATAACAAAACATGATCTTCTATTGAAAAAAAAAAAAAAAACATTTGGTGAAATAAGTTCTACCAAATTATAAATTGTTATGTGCTTAGGCCTCCATTGAGGTTACAGTTAATACTTTTTATTGACATAAACTTAGTGGCAAATATTTTTTACCAACCTTATGTTTATACAATACTGATAAGGCAAAACAACGTTTGGCGGGTCAGCTAGTTACTTATATATCTGCGCCTCAAAGTATGCTACATTTTTGTCAATATTTTGGTATACGTTGTTAGTGGATCAAATAGGTTTACATAAGGTGAATTTTAATAAAAAATACCATTTAGATGGTCTAAATTATATTGTACATCTGTTGTGTATAACAAGTACAAAACATTTTACAGAAAAACTACAATTTCAATTGGTTTTATACGAAAATAGTTAAATAATTTGTATTTCCCAGAAAAAATAAAAACACTATAAGTAATATAATTGATAAGGTTTTTAAAATTAGAAAATCTCCTAAAATCCAGAAAGCTAACCAAACAGTGCTTAATCCTTTTCCCGCCTACATAAAATTTGTATTTATGTCAAAAATTTACTCGGCGTTCGGAATTTTGGAAAGTCAATATTATATATGTAACTTTAAGCGGGTGCATGTCAATCACGTTTTTATATTTTTGAAAGGACAATAATTCTTCATTATTGTCATTTTATTATTTTTAAAGAAATTCAAAAAGTGTACCAAAATTTGGGATACAGAATTTTAATCCTACCATCGATAGGAGTGATTTTTTTTAAACCTATACCGAAATTACCGAGTAATGTATTATTTACCTAAGTTCAGTCCACATTAACGATTGTAATATGTGAAAATATTTATACAAATATCTCCTAATAAATTTGATTTACAATAAATACGCCTTGGTATTTATTGTAAATCAAATTGTCAGAATATATTAGGATCTCCACTATATTCACAATATATATTTCGAATGAACACAGGTTCATTTTTAATTTTATCATTTACCGCTATAATACAACAGTATGTTTATTTAGGGAATGTGGTTAATGTTTTTATATATTTTCCGAAAAATGCTACGAACATTCCTAATATTAAATTTCAGCCATTACCAAATAGTTTTCTATAACAATAATGTTGTTTTTGTAATATAATTAGTTGTTGTAATTCAGGTATACACCTTAATAAATACACCTTGATTAAAACAAATTGCACTATTCTGAAATACTCAAATAATTAAAAGAAGATATAAAGGTTTTTTTATTATAGTGCTGGCGTAATATATAATAAAATATAATAATATAATAACAGACAAGTTAAGGTGGCTTTTATAGACCAGAAAGTGTCGATATAAAACACCTGGAGGTCTTTAAATAGAACTAGAGATCTACATATTGGGGATGTTGAGGTTTTTATTAAAGAGCTGCCCGTTCCCTTGTAGGAGAATTTGCGGTAATATAGTCCGATTAAAGATGGTATTTATAGACACATTAATTTACTATCTGAATAGAGACCTGCTGATGATGGTCTTTATAGACTATCTGAAAATGGTGTTTATATACCACCTGAAGATGATCTTTATAGGCCTGTTGAAGATGATTTTTAATAGATCATTTATTTTAGAAGAGATAGAAGAAGATGATGTTTATCTCACCCATAAAAAAACTGAAGACTTCATTCCAGTATTTTCATTTATTGTTCTTAACGGCATTTACGTTAGAACCTTTTACCCGGCTAACTATGAAGCTTTATTTGACATATTTGTAACGGAATTGACAATTTAAAGTAAAGGAACGAAAAATAGTTAAAACATGAAGAAACGTCAAAATCAAAAATTTCATTTGTTAAGGACCAAAATAAGACTACAGAAACCTAACGCACAAAAAAAACAAAAAGTTAAACGGCGTCCATTGCGTGATTTTGATATTATAAATATTTATTGTTTATTTTTTTATTTGTATAATTGAGAGGAAACCCTTATCGAATATTTGAAAGTGGAGTTTCCGACGACTCCGAGCCCGGAGAGGCTTACATAGCTGGACGATCCCATAATGTCAATGCTATTGAAATTGGTAGATATTTTGCGAACTAGAACAACAAGATATGGAACAAGTTAAGTTTAGGGGCTCCAATCGGATCATTTTGAAATGATTACCGTAAGTAGCCCTCCTTGTGCGGATCACAGTGATATACATTTCATGTGGGAAACTGCATACTTCCCGAGATATTGGCCTTGAAATTTCGGAACATATTTTGTTTAAAACAACCCTTTTTCTACTGCCACCAAGGCAATATGGGTATCATTAAAAGGATATACCGGGTATTTTTTAAGAGAACTTAAGAATAAGACTTTCACATATGGACAGGCTCATACATGGTTACGCAATATATTCTTCATCTAGTTATATAACACAAACCATAACCTTTAAAATGATACGGCTAATTAAAACAACATACTCTCCGAACTTTCAAGGCCCATATCTCGGGAAGTATGCATTTCTCCCCATATCACGGTAATCAGTTCACCGAGGACTACTTACTGTAAAAATGTCAAAGCGATCCAAGTGGAGTCCCTAAACTTGTCTTAAGCCCAAGATATTTTGGATATTTTGGTACGATTGACCAACCCAAGTCTTCATTCTATAGTATCTTCATCTGAATCTTCTGCCATCCATTCATCTTCATTCAAAAAAGTATAAAAAAACTGTTTGTCCATTTTTAAATTTCTTATTTGTTTTTTTTTTTTTAAGCAAATGTATGTGCGTGTGTCCCTTTTGTTGAAGCCCTAACTTTCATATGCTTTATTTCAGACTGTAATCTCTGGCAATCAAATGTCAAATTCATAATTTACTACATTTACTATTTCGTGCTAGGCCAAATTGGTCTTGCAGAAAATAGGAGAAGAGAACGCCATTTTGGTTCTAACTCTCTTAAATTTAACTTCAATTTTTCCTACTTTTCGGCGTCAGGAAACGCTTTTCTAGCAACAATTGCAAAACTAGTACAATATAGTACTATATTGCAGGTTTGGGAACACAGCTAATATATAATGTTTTATATTTTTCATTATATTACAAAAATGCAAAAAATATGTAGGGTCACATTTTCTCAAAAGTGGTTGTGTTTATTAGATTTTTTTCAACACATAACTAAAAGCGCGAAAAATGAATGAAATGTTAGGATTTCTTTCCAAAATCCAGTAGGGGTTTTTTCATCCATTAAGTACATTTACATATACGATTTTAAATAGACTCTATTATCGAAATCCAGAAATACACCCTAATTGTTTACATATATCTTTGATCATGATCTAAATGCCGATCAGCTGATGTTTGTCAGTATACATACACAATTATTAATTTGCGCCAAAATATTTGTTTGAAATGGAAAATGAAAGAAGAATTGTAACAATGGAAATGTTTTTGCAATGCTGTGATCGTTTGAAAAGTAAAAAAAAATCTATAAATAATTTTTATTTTCTTTGATTTTCATTTTTGTATTGTAACATGTGAAAACAGTTGCAAATGTTGGTACATTGTGTGAGAGATGTATTTCTTCGTATAAAAACCGCGTTACATCTCAGTAGTATCATGATTTCGATCATGGTTTAAATGATTTAAATCTGTATGATAAATCATGGTAAAATCAGCCTGATTAAGAAAATAAACCCTGATTCGTCCCTTAATCATGATCAAATGTTATATATATATATATTTCTCGCGTTTTGAGTTATGTGTTGAAAAAATGACAAAAAATACACAACTACTTGTTTCGTATATTTATTTTATATTTGGCAGAAGAAACCACCACCTAAATAGTTGCTTTTTGTTATTTACCTCAAGCTGCTCTACAGAATGTTTTTTTAGCTTCATATTTTACCAGGTATGGTACTATTTTCATTTAAATGTATGCATTAAATAAATAAAATATCGTCTCTTTTTTACTGCCACAAAAATCGCGCCGTTTCCATTTAATATATCCATCCATGTGAACCCCCTTATGTTGTAAACAAAAATCCACACAATACACCATTCGCAATATCAACCCTGCGCAGTAGCCATCATCTGTCAGTTTACCTTCCACACTGAATTTTTCTGACTGCCACCGTGTGGATTATATTCTACATTTCATTTTCAACTTTCTTTCGTGGCATCAATAGTTTTTTTAATTTTCATTGAGGAACAAAACAATTGATAAAAGCGGTAGGTGGAAATAGAGTGTTAATTGAACGTCAGTGACAGAAGTAGAAAAAAATTGTGTGTGTGCATGAAATTTTCACAAGGAAAATTTATTTTTCTAAATTTCTGAAATACAATTGTTGTTTCTAGAACATTTGACGGAGTTGCTGGAGCGAGCAAGAAGTCACACACGGGCAACGGAACAAAACGGGAAAAAATACACAGAAATAAGATGCGAAAAACGCATTGCTCATTAGTGCTTTTATTAGCGGCGGCATTGTGCCTTTTAATTGGGCCAACTATTGCCAGTGAAGCAGAATCAAATTTCGACGACGATGATGGAGTCGTTGAAGCAGTTCAGGTGAGTGAAATCCGCAAACAAAAAACATAAAAAGCGTTATGCCACAACAGTTCATCTTGTGACCCAATTGCATATTTTCACAATACCGGTCGGACGGTCAGGCAGTCAGTCAGTCATTTCATCAGCAATGGCTAAAATATGCATTTCTGCTGTACCAATGTTGTTCTCTGCTCTGGCATAAGTACACGTCAGTGTTTGGTGATTTTATTTCCACCTCAAATTATATGACGGTGGTTGCCCTTTATTGTTATTGTTGCTAATTAACTGAAAAGGTAGATAGTTTTTTCAGTGTGAATTAGAATTTCATATAAGTTTTCCCCCAAAAATGCGTGTGTGTTTTTGATCCACATTCTATGGATTAATCAATTAACACTCTTTTTTTGGCTTTGGTGTTTCTTTTTTTAGTTCATAGTAAATTCCATTTGATGATGTTCGTTCATTGAACTGCTTTTTTTTTGTTAATTCTTCTGTTTTTTATTTTCATCCATCGATGGCGGGTGACAGTGCATGAGGGTGTGTGTATATATATGTGTGGTGTGTGTGTGTTGTGCGTGAAATTCATTTGTGGGGTTAAGGGTGACATAACCTCATTTTTGTTGTTTGTTTTCTCTTGTTAGTTGTTGGTACGAAGTGCATGTTTCGATTCTATGAAGAAGACAACAACTAGTGTTGCCAGATTAGTGTGTATCTGATGGGTTTTGATGGTTGATTTTAATTTGTGGGGAAATAAATTGTTAAGTGATTAATAAAAGGTTCTGTAACTAATTATTTATTTTATTTATAGTAAAATGAAAATATTTTCCGTCTGCTATTACAAATATGGTGTCAACTTTGATAATTGTGGAGAGTTAATCTTCTGGTTTCTCTTTTCTAACGAATAGCAACCGATTTAAAACGCAATCAAAATATTGGAGTCAGAGATGATCCTTCAAAACCTCAGTATGTGGTTTTGTGGAATACTGAATTTCATTTGAAAATAGTTTACTATCTAGATTTTAAAGCAGTATAGCGGCTATTGGCCTAAAGGCTTCGTTATACATGTTAAGATTGAAATAAATAAATATAGGTTTTACACCAATTTTTCTTTGAACCAAATCCGTTTCAGAAAATTTGGAGTCGATTTAGAAATGTCCGTCTGTCTGTCTAGCCGGCTGGAATGCACGATACCTCTCGAAGGGATTTCATCCAAACTTTGAACAGTCATATTTCTTTCACACGCCGTTCAACTAAGAAGATGGGAAATATAGGTTCACGTCTTTTGATACCTCCCACACAAAATGGTCAGAATTCTGCTAAAAATAAATTTTAAATCATCATCCAATTTAAAACAAACTTTGTACAACCTATTATCTTCACCATGTCTAGATCATCTTCGAAAATGGGACCCATTGGTTCACTCCTTCTGGTATCTCCCACACAAAGGGTCATCATTTTCAATATTGATAAATTAAATATTAGGCAAAAATACTGTCCGATTTGAACCAAACTTTACACAACCTATTACATTTACAAAGCCTAGATCAAGACCCTCCGCAAACCATAGACTGATATTTTGCTTCAAAAATACTTCAGTTTGACTCGACAAAAATATCTCCCTAATATTCGTTTTTACTGACTTGCGGCAGTTTGCCAGGTTTTTGGACCTCATATAATTGCTTCATATTAGTCCAATCGTTCCATGTGTATTATAAAGTTGTTCTATCCAGTTTTGTTGCGGGACAGAATAATTAACTCAATTAACTCGTTATGATTTGTTGGGCAATCATAGCTAAAGGCAAACCATTCAACGCACCTGTTGATCAGTCCTTTCAAAACCATTATCCAAACTGTCAGTCACAAGATGATGGTGGGAGCGATTTCTCAACAATATCTCTTGGGTTGTCCGATCCGCAGATGTTACATATAATTTGTTGACTTAAACACCCTGGTGGAAATGATTTTTTTATGCAATTTCGAATTATTTTCGCCCATTTCAAGTACCATGCATTTCTGCTTTCTACAGTCATGCTATCTGAATTTTTCAAGTCTTAACATCCGAGCTTTTTCACAAAAGGTTGTAGTCGGGACAAGGATTGGCATGATGCATTGGTTTTACTCCTCACATTACTACTTGTAATTATTCCCCCAAAATCTGTCGGACCACAATTGGCTTCTATACGAGTCTTCCAAACTGAGAGATTTACCCCTTTTTCAGTATTAATTGATATATTATAGGTCTACGGAAAATCCGGATAATTTTCAATTGAATTCTGTGTATGTTCTCATTTTTTCGGATCAAATTTGTTTAACAAATTTTGCATGAACCAAGCATAATAAATAAAATATTGGAGTTGGGATTCAGTCTGACTATTTTGCAAAAACAAAATACAAATGGTATTCCAAAAACGGAAACACCAAATTCTACATCCACTATTTTTAAATTCTTATGTTATGATTCAAATATGTATAATTATAATACATTACTTATATTTATATTTAAAATATTGTGCTGCTGACCACAAAATACCACCGCATTTTCTTCAATGCGGATGTGTGGTCATAATTTTTGAACCCTATTTTCTGTAGTAAAATGCCATTACATTCTGTTCATTACACGTTTCATTTTGATATTGCAACCAACATGTGAATGTTTCAATTGCATTCAATTAGATTTAATATTTTCCTATGATTGCATTTCTGTGGACTTTTGGTTCGTTTTGTACCCCCATAACAGTTGACCCATGGACATTAGACAAAGAGATAAACAGATATTAAGTTGGTTTTTTAAAAATATCAAATGGCGGTGGTATACATGTCAATCTTAATTAAATGTTTCCCTTTTTCTGCGATATGGACAAAAATGATTTGTTTCTATGCGGTATATTTTGTTTCGTTGTTTTTGTATGGTGGTTAATCTCAATAAAATAAAACAAAAAAATTAAATTAAATAACTTGAAACGCATCGATAAGACTACGCTATCACTAGTTAAAATTGGGTCAAAATAGAACAACAACTACAACAACAAAAAAATATAATCACAGAGTGAGGCCATTAACACCTGTTGTTTTTATCCACACCTTTTTAGACACCTACATTCTCTTTGGCTATACAATTTTGTAGCAAGCAGCACATTGTAGATTGAATTGATGTTTTAGGCAGCAAGGCAAGGAACAACACGTACGTACGTGATAAAAGTGTAGACAAAGTTAAACAAAAATCCCTCGTGCCACCCCATCATTTGTTGCCGATTGCCATGTTTATTTTTTGCTGACTTTTTATAACGTGACAATTGTTTTCTATCTTCTCCATTGTCATAGATAAAAAACGAACAGAGATATACTAATCCAAAAACAAATATTTGCAGAAATTAAACTAAAGGAAATTTTAAATAAATAATTTTTTCTTTTTCTTTTCTCGTTTAACACAGGATGATACACCCGCCTTAGCCACCGATGAAAATGGTGAAGAATTAGTGTACGAAAGTCCTAAATATGATCCTAAACAATTCCATTTTGTCGATCATTTTGACGACATTGAAAAATCACAAAAGTTATGGGTAAAATCTCAGGCAAAAAAGGATGATATCGCAGAGGAGATAGCCAAATATGATGGCGTCTGGAGTTGGGAAGCACCCCAACGTATTGTCTGGAAGAATGACATTGGCTTGGTATTGAAATCCAAAGCCAAGCATGCAGCCATTGCTTCCAAACTTTTGAAACCATTCACATTCAAGGAGGATAAGCCTCTAATTGTACAATATGAAGTTACATTACAGGTATGTTTCAATTAGTGTGTCTTCTTGGGGATTTCCTTTTACATATTTTTCTTTTTGTGTTTTCTCTTTTTGTCACTTTTCAGGAAGGTCAAGAGTGCGGAGGTGCCTATATTAAATTACTTTCAGCAAACAAAGCCACAGATGACCTTACTAAGGTTAGTATCCTTATGGGCTACAGCAGACAAACAATTCCTTAATCTTTTATGTTTTATTAATTTTCTTTTGTTCTTGTTATGTCTTTGTAGTTCAATGACAAAACTCCATACACAATTATGTTTGGACCTGACAAGTGTGGCAATGACATAAAAATGCATTTCATTTTCCGTCACGTTAATCCCATTAATGGCAGTATTACTGAGAAGCATTGCAAGAAACCAAAGTGAGTTTTCAAAAAATCGAAAAAGAAATAATATGAACCTACTCAAGGAACGATACAAATTTTAAAGCAATATTCCTTGGAGTCTCTTTAAGTCCTTGTGGAATGTTTATTTTTTATCGTATTCAATTCTGAAAGTTTTATTAACTTGTGTATTTTTCTTATTTTCGAAAACAGAGACCGTTTGGAAGAACCTTTCAAAGACAAATTACCTCACTTGTACACATTGATTGTACGTCCCGACAACACATTCGAAATTCGTGTGGATCATAATATCATTAATGAAGGTTCTTTGTTGACTGAATTCACACCACCTGTTAATCCACCACGTGAAATTGATGATCCCGAGGATAAGAAACCTGAGGATTGGGATGAACGTGAAAAGGTAAATATTTCTTTTCGAAATTGTGTACAGTGTCATGGTTTTTAATACATTGTTATTACGATTTAGATTCCAGACCCCACTGCCCAGAAACCAGAAGATTGGGATGATGATGCACCACCACAAATTCCTGACCCAAGCGCTGTTATGCCCGATGATTGGTTGGAAGAAGAACCAGAAATGATTCCAGGTGGGTTAAAGAAAGTATTCATTAAATTACAGCCAACCGAACTGTTGGGGAGGGTTTGATGTATTTAGTAACACATATTTAAGTTGTTGTGGAAGTCCAAGGAGGATATCACACATTTTCTTTCGTTTGCAATTTCATAATGATGAAATAATGATCATTCTCGGGTTAAAATCAAATCGAGTGATTTATTATTACTTCGTTTCATTTCATATAAAATATTTAATTCAATATACATTTTTACGGGTTTCTAGCAATAGAATCCTTCGTATATGTCTTAAAATCCCCTTTAATTTAATTTGCTAAACTTTTATTAATGTTACTTTATTTCATTTATTTCTAGATCCCTCCGCCGTTAAACCCGACGATTGGGATGTTGATATGGATGGCGAATGGGAAGCACCTTTGGTTGATAATCCTGTGTGTGAAAAGGTCTCTGGTTGTGGCAAATGGAAGGCTCCATTGATTGCCAACAAAGAATACAAGGGCAAATGGCGGGCACCTATGATTGATAATCCCAACTACAGAGGTAAATGGTCTCCACGCAAGATACCCAATCCCGATTTCTTCGAAGATTTGACTCCCTTCAAAATGACACCTATTGTAAGTTTACTTGATAAATCTCAAACTATATCTATAATTAAAATTTCTTTTGATTTTATTTTTTTATTTATAGGGCGCCGTTGGTATCGAATTGTGGTCCATGTCCAATGATATTCTTTTCGATAACATTATCATTACTGATGATTTGGATGTGGCCATTGATTATGCTGCCAAAACATTTGATTTGAAACGTAAATACATTGACAAAGAATCGGTAAGTTTAACATTATAAACGACGAATATATTGAACTTTTTAATTTCAATACAAATTTAAATTACCAAAAAAGAAAACCTATTGGCATCGTTTGATGCGTCACATGAACTACAAACCCGGATGGTGGGCTTTGTATTTCCTTTATTGTTCCATACCAATTGGTGGTTACATCTATTATTTATATCGTCGTGCCTGTGAAGAAGAGGTTATCATACAAAAACCCATTTTTTCCAAATTTTAATTAGACAACTTATTGCCAGACGCCAAATTGTATTTAGATTTTGTATTGTATTTAGTAGCGCTTTTATGTATCCAAAATGTTTTGATTTTATGGCACATTTTTGTTTTGCTTCTTTTCTCCCACTCATTTTCTGGTATGTAGGATACATTCTTGAATAAGGTCATGCAATATGGTAAAGACAATCCATGGTCATGGCGTATTGCTTTAGTATTGATTGTTACCCCCTTGGCATTCTTCTTCTATCGCTTAATGAGCGGCAAAAAGGTAAATAATGCTAGATGTGTTAATTTTTTGCTAGCAAAGAATTTGTTGTAGAAATTAGATTGATAGTTTATTAACGTGGTTTTATTTATTAATTGAAAAAATAACAGGACACCACTGCTACAGACAAAAAGACAGATGCTGTACAACCAGATGATAAACCATCAGACAACAAAGAAGACTCAACAGAAGAATCTAGTCCAAAAACGAAAAAGTCTGATTTAGATGTTAAAGATGCAGCCGATGCCGCAGATAATGAAGAAGATAGTGGTAAAGATTCCACCGAAGATGTTGATGGTGGAGCTTCTGAAGAAAAAGAGACTGAGGTAAGTTGGCTTTTTTATTTATCTAGTTAAGAAACAATTTCTAGTTTGTGAAAAAAAATCAATCAGAATTCAGACTGAAATTACTTTTTTGAGACCTACGACGACCGACGTAACAAAACTATAACAAAAAGACGCTAATACAGCTTATTTTTTACATACAGTGAACTCTCGATAATGTGAACTCAAACTGATATTTATTTATTTATTCGATTCCTTTGCAATGTAAGCCAATTTACAATTCATGAGGCCAATTTAATGTTAATTACAAAGATTCCACCTTATTTCATAGCTACTCAGTATAGACTTATGCATGCGTAATACTTATATTTATATATATATAAAAAAAAACATGAAAAATAATAATTATAATTTGTACTAGACTCAAATATAATAATATATTAAATCATTACTACTAAATTAAGTCGCTACTTATAAATAACAATCATTGTTTATTTATACAAATTTATTTAAAAAAAGGGAAAATAAATTTAAAAAATTTTAAATGATAATCAGTTTCTGCCATAGACCAATAATAAAATAAAGTTTGTTAAGAAAAAAACCATCAATCCATTACGTGGTTTCAGAGAAATATAGAAGAAGATTCTTTTTATAAGCAGTATCTGTAACGAAACACTTTTAGGTTATCAGGAAGTAGATTGAATAGTCTTGATACTCTAACGGTAAACGATTCGTTCATGTGAGGTCCTATTCTAGGCATGATTAATTGATTCACACGAACTGAATGAGAAAAATTAAAAAAGTTTATTAAAAACTGTGGTGACTGTTGTTTATATACTTTGTAAAATAATAACAATAGTCTATAGTTGACAAAACAAGGGAATGAGCAACCCAGAAAACATCGAACATAACCGGAAATGCGATCAAAAGGACGACGAGAATACAGATATCGAACTACTCTGTTAAATGCAAGTTGCAATTTTGACATTTGTCTTGCATGTGTGCACGAATATACTTCTATACAATATAAAATGTTTGGCATGATTAGGACATGTACAAGTCTCTTTTTTTCATGGTAGGGTAAAATATTGCAAAAATTTTAAATGTCAACTACCCCGACTTTATCGAGAGTTCACTGTTTGTGATGTGCAAATTATTGAGAGTTTACTGTGCTTAATAGTTTTCGCAAATAATCCTTTCTATAAACTAATCCTATTTTCTTTTCTTTTTTATTTTAGGAATCCACTACAACTAAGCCACGTAAACGCCGTGTGCGTAAAGATGCATCCTAATTGTCATCATCCCGCAATAATTTAAATTATATTCATTAGCAATTTTCTCATTAATTTTAATGATTTCTAAGAAACATTTTTTTAAACAAAACTATTCCAAAAACACGAAAACAACAATTGCAGTTGAAAATGAATGGGGCAATTGTTGTTTGCAATTCCAAAAATAAAAAACACAACTGAAGAGTGAAAATGCAAAATGACGAGAAACAATCAAATTGCAAGCAAGAATTAGAAAGATATGAGGAAGAAATGAATGTGAAGGCAAAACAATAAATGGAATGATGAAGTAGTTTCCTCGAAACAAAGCAATTTCCTAGGCATTTTTTCTGTGTAGCAATTTTATTTATAGGTTTCTGCTTAATTTAATGGAAGTTCCCAAAATCAAACCAGCCGCCTTGTATTAGCAAAACTAAAATGAAACAGCAGCAGCACACATTAACTAAATTACTTGGAAAAGTTCAAATATAACTAAGATGACGTCATATATTTATGTTAACCCCATGAGCGTGAAGTAATTTAGAAATTGTATGCGTTATTGTAAAGCTATATTTTTGGGTGGTAGGTTTGTAAATGTTAAAATGCTAAGATTCTGTGTGTGAGAGAGAGAATTTAGTATTAAAATTTTAGGAATTTGTCATTCCCTACTCTCTTTGCATTTAAGAGCAAGCATAGCATTTTTTGGATTTACCCCATTTCTACTTGACTTTTTGCTGTATGTCATGGATAGCAATTAAATCTATTAATTACACAATCACTATCATTTATTTTCTTCGTTTTTTAAATAAGCTATTTTGTTTTGTTGTTATACTCTTTTTCGTTTCTTATTGCTATTCAAATATTCCTTTATTATTTTTCATTTTTCTTGTGCATATTGGTTTTATTACAAATGAATTTATTATTTACATATATTTAATTTTGTGTACTTTAACTTATTTGTTAAAAATAAGAGTGCGTATTAAAATAAATATAGACAGAAAAATAAAAACAAAACTCCAATGCCGCCTTTAAGATTGTTTTCTTACGCGAATCGAAATAATGACGATGCAATAATACACTCCTTTCTTTGCAATGTAAGATTCCAAATGTAAGACTTTAATTATTTTCTTTGATTTAGCTATATGTTTTAGCAGCAATATATTATATATTTATAAATTTATGTGCTCCTTGCCAAAAACTTACACCTCCCCCCACCACAATCCTAACAGTAGAAATATTTAAATAATCATCGAAAAAAATAAAACAAATGTTGAGTTCGTTTTTATTGCTCTGTTATCCTTCAGCGATTATCAAATCGATTTGAAAAAGAAAGAAAATACACAAAACAAAAAAGTCGAATATGGTTATAACAAACTAGAATTTGAGGTATAGAGACTGGGCTTTACTTGGTTAGGATACAAATTGGTAATTTACTGAACACAAATTTTGTATTAGTCCACCTCTTTTGTTATAAACACTTTCGTCTTTTTTCCTCCACTATCAACAACTATATATTTAAACAACACCATCAAAAACACAGTAAGCAAAGTTTTATTAAATAAACTCTGTAATAACATAACAATAATATTAATAATGAAATTTAAATAATTTAATTATTAAAATAAATAATAAATCAATTTTATTTAATTTATACAAACAAGAGAATTATAATAAAAAGTAAAACAACTGAATGAAAAAAATAAAATAAAACAATAAACAAAATACATCTGATTATTATTTGTTGTCGTTGTTATTATTGTCTGTCTTTTATTTTCCCATTAGCATTTTAGCTATTTAACATAATAATCATTGCGCAATTAATATTCAATGCTAAATGTAATATTTAATTGCAGCCAACAACAAAAACAGTTGTCGACCAACACAAAAAAAAAACAACTGGATTTTTCTCTAACCAATCAACCAAACAAAGGAAACCGGATATACAATGCATTATTATTTAATTCGATATTTATAATTTGTTTGTGATTATTGCGGGAATGGGAAGCGGCTTGTGTCAGTCTTTGGAATTTATAGAAATGTATTATGGATAAAAGTTCCGCTCTCGATAAATAGCTAGCTTAAACGTTACCTTGACAATGCTGTGGACGAGTCAATAGGTTTTAATAAAGGTGTATTTTTTCAAATAGTCCCCATACATACGTCTCGTTTCATTTTCGATATGTGGAAATTTTACCAAGGAGTAAATCATCAAACCAAAGGCTTTGGCACAGGCTCATCATTCTGTAGAAATGAAGCCTGATGACAGATACAGATAACGTGTGATTCTAGTATCAAATCGTAGCGGTGAAGAAGATACCCCAGAATCAATAAGAGATGAGGGTATATATTCTAGATTCAGAATAGTTATTAATCGGATGAAAAATAATAAAAGAGCAGGTGTCGATGGGTTACCAGCTGAACTATTCAAGACCGGTGGTCACATGTTGATCAGGTGTATACTCCAACTGATTAGTACAATTTGGCTAGAGGAATGTATGCCAAATGATTGGATCCTCAGCATCCTGTGTCTCGTGCACAAAAACAGGAGACAAGACAATAATGAGAGATATGTGACAACTATAGAGGAATTGGTCGCATCGCATATACAATGCTATTCAGCGCGCTGTGTGAACGACTGAAGCCAATGGGCAATCAAATTATTGAACATACCAATGCGTCAAATCCTGGAAAAGTCCCACGAAAAAAACATCGACACATTCCACCAATTCGTTTACTATAAAGCCTGCAAAATTAATACGGCTATGCATAGCTTTAACTGGCACAAGGTCAGTTAAAATCGGAAAGGGCCTTTCGGAGCCCTTTAATACCGAACGAGGATTTATACAATGTGACAGATTGTGACCTTTTTAATACTCTGGTGGAAAAGGTTATACGTGAGACAAAGGTGATCAGAAATTAAACTTTGTTTGGTGTACAAAGTTTAACACATTTTACTCGCCTACGCCAATTACATCGAAATAATTGCGAGCGGTAACAGAAGAGTCTGCAAAAATGGGACTGGCATTTCGAGGTAGTTAAACACTATGGTTTTATTTATGTTTGAGAGAAAATTTCTCCAAAAGATATAGAGGCCGATCTGCGTCGACGGTGAATATCGCCATCAAATGAACCATGAGTTGTACCATCTATTCTTCGACATCGACATTGTCAGAAGTATCGAGCTGCAGCGTCTACGGTGCCTAGGTCATGTGAGAATGGATATAGCTCAAAAGGCATATAAAATCGAGCCAACTGAATAAGGGGAATGTCACGAATTCGATTGAAATATCAAGTGGAAGACAACCTTTCGAATCATGGTCTGTCAAATTAAAAGATCTGTGTATAGGACCGACGCGTCTTGAAATTTTTAACCTTCTCTGGAAGGTCTAGCTTTTTATATAGACGGATCCAAAATGGAAGAATGTACAGGAACTGACGTCTACTGTGAAAGGCTAGGCCTTGAGCTTACCTACAAGTTGGATAGCAACTGCAGTATTTTCTAAGCTGGAATCTTAGCGATTTGGAAGGCAGCATAATTGATAACTAGACCTCGGATTTTTGCATATTTTTTATGCTTTATCCGATTGGACTCAAATTTTGTATTTAGGCGTTTCATGCTTTAATTGATCGATATTTGGGGTCATGTCAAAAATATGCAAAAAATATGCAAAAAATATGCAAAATATATGCAAAAAATATGCAAAATATGCAAAAAATATGCAAAATATGCAAAAAATATGCAAAATATGCAAAAAATATGCAAAATATGAAAAAAATATGCAAAATATGCAAAAAATATGCACGGTATGCTAGGTCGATATGCGATAAATATATGCAAAAAATATACAAAATATGCATTGTCGATATGCAAAATATGCAAAAATATGCAATATAAGCAAAAATATGCAAAATATGCAAAAATATGCAAAATATGCAAAAATATGCAAAATATGCAAAATATATGCAAAATATGCAAAAATATGCAAAAATATGCAAAATATGCAAAAATATGCAAAATATGCAAAAATATGCAAAATATGCAAAAATATGCAAAATATATGCAAACATATGCAAAATATGCAAAAATATGCAAAATATATGCAAAATATGCAAACATATGCAAAATATGCAAAAATATGCAAAATATGCAAAATATATGCAAAATATGCAAACATATGCAAAATATGCAAAAATATGCAAAATATATGCAAAATATGCAAACATATGCAAAATATGCAAAAATATGCAAAATATGCAAAATATATGCAAAATATGCAAAATATGCAAAAATATGCAAAATATATGCAAAATATGCAAACATATGCAAAATATGCAAAAATATGCAAAATATGCAAAATATATGCAAAATATGCAAACATATGCAAAATATGCAAAATATGCAAACATATGCAAAATATGCAAAAATATGCAAAATATGCAAAATATATGCAAAATATGCAAACATATGCAAAATATGCAAAATATGCAAAAAATATGCACGGTATGCTAGGTCGATATGCGATAAATATATGCAAAAAATATACAAAATATGCATTGTCGATATGCAAAATATGCAAAAATATGCAAAATATGCAAAAATATGCAAAATATGCAAACATATGCAAAATATGCAAAAATATGCAAAATATGCAAAAATATGCAAAATATATGCAAAATATGCAAACATATGCAAAATATGCAAAAATATGCAAAATATGCAAAATATATGCACGGTATGCTAGGTCGCAATATTAAAGATAGAACTTTGAAATTTTGCACATATATTATTATTACTCCTAGGATGTTTGGTATTGGAAATGGGATATATCGGTCCACGTTTTAGTATATCGCTATATAATAGTTATTTATGTTTGCATGTTTTATACATATATTTAGCAAATTTTTCATAATGCCCCAAAAATCTAACAGTTGAACCATGAAACGCATACATACACAATTAGATTTCTATAGGTTAAAAATAAAGAAAGCACACAAATTCGAAAACTAACCTGAAATTTTTTTTTTTTTTTTTTTTTGATTAAAATTATTGGATATGTGAAATATGTTGCTCATATTTGCACATATTTTGCATATTTTTGCCTATATTTTTCATATTTTTTGCATATTTCTCGCTAAAAAATATGCAAATATGCAAAATCCGAGGTCTATTGATAACATGTCTGAATGCAGAGATCATGATATATCTGTGTAACAGTCAAGTGACACTTAAAGCCATAAAACGATCTAGCATTCGCTGAAACAATCAAAGCACCGATCTGTCACCTTTTCAGGAATTTTATGGCGCTCTTTAACGAAAGAGTCAATGAATTTTGGCACAATGAACCTAGGTGCAATATATCAAGATCTATAAGGTCGAAACTGTCAGCCCAAAAAAATAATAATAAAATCACTGTTGATTGAGTTGGTTGAGCAAAGCCAAAATTAGAGTAATGACGGGAGTTATTACTGGACGCTGGTATATCAGGCCCTTTACCATTAAATGGAATCACAATGTTACTGATTACTGGAGACTCTGTGATGACGAGGAAGAGACGAGGTCAATCGATCATCTCATGTGTCGCTGTCTAGCTCTGGCCTGCAGACGGAATAAATTAGCGGGTGTTCACTTTCCACCGTGTCTAACCTTTTATTCAACTATGGAACCTGCTTTAATATATAACTTCATCAGAAACCTAAATCTAAACATCACTCGAATCGTTTTAAGCGGCGGCCATATATCACCGAACAATAATAATGTCCATATACATACTGTTTGCCAACATCAGAAAAATCCTTTCAAAACCTAGGCTCAGAAGGTTGCGGAATGTTGATCCTGTGGTCAAAATAATCTAGATAAGGATCTATATAAAATTTGGTATTGCTTAATAATTCCAACTCCGCGGTTATAAGTTAAGATAAGTTCCTTCTTTTTGACATTTGTTACATTTAATATTTAATAATGAAATTACTACCCTAATGAAATTATATAAAATTTCGCATACATAATCTTTACCAGTCAGTAGCTTCTTCATATCCTGTAAAATTGCACAATTTAATTATTACTTCATACAAAATAAATATTAAAAATAACAAAAACAAAAATTAAAAACAAAACTTTTCGTATTCACATTTCGCAAATTTAAGGGTTGATTACATTATCCTGTTTGCCGGCTTGGGGTTTTTGTTGATTTCAACATTAAAACCGATTATCTCGTCCTTGTAATAACAATGTTTATTTCTCACTCCGTTGCTGGTTGGTGGCTAACGGCATGGACAGTTATTGCCCTTTAGACAGGGACAACAACAAAAAGAAGAACAACAACAATAGCATTGGCAAGTGTGAGATATTAAAATTTTTGTTTTCGTATACTGAGTGGGTATGGTTATCGATCCACCCGGCAGTTATCAGGGATAACAGCAACAACAATGGGCCAACCAGCCAACAAACTTTTGCCAACAACTAGGCAGAACAAACTGAACTTTGTAATGAACATTTTCAAGTTCAATTTTTTTCCTAGAATTGAATGCCATTGAAAGAGACAGGACACACCGCCATTTACCACTGTTTGTGTCGGATTATAAATCATATGAGACTACGTCCGGGTGGGCATTTTATTTTTTGTTGTTGTTGAGCGCTGGAAGATAGAAGGAGAAATTAAATGGATGATTTAAGGTCCCTTCGAACCGAAGAGTTTGTAATTGGTATACAACATTTAAAAGGTTTTGATTTTAAAGGCTTTAGCAGCATTTTACAACCAAGAAAAATGTAAATTACAAAAATATTGTATCAGTTTTTGGCTAACCTCTATATCGACGCCTCGTGGGAATAATAGATTATAGTGATGTGTGGCATATTATAAAGTTCTTTGGAAAAAAAATACTACGGTCCTTAATTTAAATTCTCTGAAATTTTGGTAATCATCCCAATCCAAACCAAAGTTATAAACAAAAATGTACTTAGCATGGCAAAGGTTTTGAAACTTTTAAAGGCTTTAGCAGCATTTTCTGCTGAAAAACTTACTTTTAGAAATATAGATCATTGCTTTGGCTAACCTCTATATTTTGAATGCCCTCGGGTTGGGGTATAGGACCGAACTTGATGATAATATTTTTAGAAAAAATCCTTAACTTCTAAGTTTTGAAAAATCAACATTTTCCCCTACTGACATCTCTACCTGACCTGTTGTACCATTCCACCACACAACACCATCGTTTGTTGTTCTATTTAACCTTACAACAAAATCAACAAAAATGTAATAATAGCACAGAGTCACAGGGGGAAAGAAAAGCAACAAAAGCGGGATATTTAACTAAAAATCAAAATGAGACGACAAATTAGTTGAGGATGGGTCAAAAGTGGTAGGAAGAACTGTCGGCAAAAAAAGTTTGTTTAAAACGTGCTGGTTATGTCTGGTGGCAGAACAACAACATTAAATTACAGGAACACTTAGCAATCTGCCGTGTTGTGTTGCGTTGAACCAATATACAGACCTGTAAATATGGTTGGTAGGTATATGGGCAGGAGGACTTACGTTGACTTTGTTTACTAACATGTTTGTCTTTGGCATTAAAGGGATATAAACAGCAGTTTGCTCCATCAAAGCTACAACCAAACAACCAGCCATCCATCCCATACCCTCCAATACATACCACGACTTTGATGACGACAACAATAATGAACGAAGATCCCATTCCATACGACATCGAAATATGGTGTAATATTATCCACAATAACATCAACTATACATCGAGCAAATGCAATTATTTAAGTGTTCTCTTGAAATGATGCAAAAAGCGAGACAAAAAAAAACTTTGCGGAAATGTGGGATTGGAATCAACTGAACAGATATGTACATGAATACATATGTATGTATGTACATTTTCGGTAAATAGATTGTGTCGGCGGTTGGGGTTTGGTCTGTTTTTGTAGACTGGTTGGCTTTAATGGTTAGGACGATTTGGTTATAAAGTTTGATAAGTTCGGCAACTGTAAATTTTGAAATGAGTTTTGCGGTTTCTTTCAGTGTAAATTTCAGAATTCTATTACAAAGTTATCTTTGATTGGACAAAATATGTGTTTTATAATCAAGAAAATGGAGACATTTTTACTCATTTACTATTATTAACCCTACAAGTTGAGCCTGAACGAACTTTTTATACCATGAGGTAGACATTTAACATAAAATCTCTCGGGACCTTTCAAGAAATCTTCAATATTTTAGAAGTCATCTAAAACGACAATCAATGGTCCGCCGAAATTTCTTTTGCAGAAATTTCAGATACTGTCGTTACAACCAATACGATACGATTTCAAATAGTCACAATTTTTGTCCGATTCGGACATTTTGCGCATCGCATTGAATTAAGTGTAGATTGACCTATGTGATTGTGTGTTTCGTAAAAATCGGTTTAGATATAGATGCCATATTTAAGCAAACGGAGCAGCAAAGATCCTATTCTTCTTTCGATTCACACGAAATTGTGCATAGCGTATCAAATTGAGTCTAGAAGGATATATGCTATGTGTCGTTAAAACCGGTTCAGATTCTCAATGTTTGTCCGAAATTTGGAATATCGTACCGTTTTAAATCTATATTGAATTGAGTTTAGATGATCAGTTTTAAAGTATGTTAAAATCATCCGATTTTATCTGGTAAACCGATTTTTAAATGGTAAACCGAAAATGGTTTTTCCTTCCATATACACGAAATTTTAGCGAAGTAATTTGGCATTCTGGTTTATTAGTGGGTAACAAATATTTTAGCAAACACATCTGACTGTAATTTCGTCCAAATTTTGGGGATTTTCCAACGGAAATGACTGGCATTTGGTATTCTGGGTTCTTACCGGATTTTGTGGACAATGAAAACATACAAATATGGATTTCTTGTATTTGAGACCTGCATCTAAAATCATATGAACGACATTTGTGTAGAATATTTGGTGTTCAAAAATATTTCGTCTGATGATAATAAGACAGTTCAAGAAAATAAGGACGAAAAAGATGCACAATCACCATTCGATTTCACTGGAGGCATGACAAACAAAGATATAAAGCATTTTTCATAAAGTTTATAAATACCTGCACAAAACTTCATTGCTCCATAACTCAAAAACTTTGCCTTTACGAATTTATGCTACCAGTTTATTAATATACTTCCTGTTATATGTAATTGTAATATGTAATTATAATACAGTGACAACGCTATAATCAAATGTCATTCTAATCCGTTTTCATAATTTATTCTTATTAGTCTGTAAGTCACGATCGAAGGTGTAACATGAATTCCTTAATAAATAAGTACACATAAGAAAGCGTGCAAGATCTTTTTTTCTTTTACTCAACAACCAGAGTCTACTCGAAGCGACCATTTTCATCACAACACTTCCCAAAAATTATCCGCAATAAAAATTTTCCAGTAAAAAAAAAACAAAATTTTGAACAGTGTAATAATTATGAAGCATCGCTGAACATATTAAACCTTGTGTACTCCACTTCATTTTACATAGTTCAATTTTATTTTTGAGTATTGGCTACTCTTTTTTGTCTTCATTCATAATTGATTATAGTTCATTTGCTTGAAAATGTTTAGTGTTCAATCAAAAATGTTTTGCAAAATGTCGGTAATTGTTTAAATATTTGTTAAATTCGGGATTATATTGTTTCGTATTTTATTGTACGCGTTTACATAAATTTCAATTTTAATATAATTGTTTCGGTGTTACTCTTGATATGTAATTTGATTCGTGGTTTACTGGTGCTGACAATTTCGATTCAAGATTGTGTTTGGTGTTTAAAAATTGTGTTTTCTGTGTGTTTTATTGTTTTATTTTTTTTTTTTTGAAAACACAATAGTGAATTTGATTTATTGTGAAATGTTTCCGAAAATATCGTTTTTTAAAGAAAAAGTTAAATTTTTTCGTTGCGGTTTGCGTTTCTTTATGGTTTCTCTGTCGGCAAAACGGTAACGTCGACGTTGTTATTCGATCTCTTGCTCTCCTTCTCTCTCTCACACTATATTGGCGAATTTAACTGTCATACTTATTGAGTGTGTGACATTTTAACATCATTTTGAGAACCTGGTAAGTTGTTTAATTATATTTTAAATATAGAATTAAAATTCGAATTAAAAATACTTTTTTTAAATCAAATACTAGATAAAGGTTTTAATTGGGAAATATATGAAGACATCACAATTTTGAGAGAGAGAGGAATGACAAATATAAAACCACGCTTAATTATATTTTAAATATAGAATTAAAATTCGAATTAACAATACATTTTTTTTTAAATCAAATACTAGATAAAGGTTTTAATTGGGAAATATATGACATTGCCCCCAAAGAGTGAAGACATGAAGTTGGGGGGGAATGTACACCTACAACTTTCAGTAAAATTCACCAAAAGTCGTTTCACCACCCGAGAGCATTTTTATTACCATTTTGTATTTAGGATCATATGTTTCCAAATGTTATTTACTCCCCGATTGTTTAAATTATTTGTATTTAAGTAGATTAAATCGATAATTAGGTAAAATAGTGCGTTTGTGCCAATAGTCGGTATTTTTTCTAATTTCGTATTTTAGTTAAACACAAATTATTTAATAATTATTTATTATTATATTCAATCCTTCTAAAATGCTTTCATTTAGAAGTTGGCATCATTATTGCATTAACAAAAATTATATAAAATAATGTTATTTATCAAAATATTACAATTATAAAACATGGTGCCGACTTTGGGAACCTTTTATCCAATTCTCGTCATGGCTAAATAAGGCCTTTCAGAGGTTAAAAGAATTTAAGATTTAAACCACGTCTTCCATTATGTAAAACCACTCAAAACTGATTTATTTTATAAATCAATCGTTATCTACGTATTAAACATGTTTTCCAATTTTGATCCAAAATGATCGAAAAGGTGATTGTTATTCACCCATATGCCGACTGTAGGAAAACCTTTAAAATACAAGTCTTTTGAAATCGACATGCCCACTATTTTTTCTTAAGAAATAGGAATTGTCGCTAGTGTTGACAAACCTCATTGACCAAATGCCAAATTTTGACTGAATAAATGTACTTAGCTCGATGAAATTTTACACAGAGATAGGTTGCAGTATTATTGATGATTATTAAATGTATTTTTCATATTCAGTTTTAGGATTTTATAGTTATTTTATTGTTAGTTTACCCTATATTCGATTGCTTTTTTATCTTATGTTGGTGTTTAAATCCATTTCCTATGGTGGTACTTCCGTCTTCACTATTTTCAAAGCAGACTTTAACAAAAATATAAAAATTAATGTTTGAAGGCTGTCATTTAGTGACTGGTAAATAAAAAACGAATCGGGGTTCGAAAGTTTTTAACCGGACTTTCAGATAATTAAAACAATTTCAATGCCTTATTAGAAAGCTATTAACAAACGTTTTAAATTTACTGAACCGGACTATTATTAATAAAATAAAGATAATAGGGACGAAAAGGACACTCAAGAAGGATATATATATTTTCAAAAAATAGAGATATAAAGCTTCTTGCACTTAAGAATTAGCCGTAACAAAATCATCCATGTTTTTTGGGTTGCCCCCATTTAACAGCATGTCCGAAATTTGGGTATCAAGAGGATACCAAATCTCCATTCAAAAACGTCTCAATCTTGAAATTTTGTATACCTTTTAAAGACATTTTTATTCGGTTTTTTGATTTCATATTAGCCTGGAGAGATTTTCACAAGATGCTAACAAGTCATGTCACAAAATAATTAGGAGCAATCCGAACTTTTGGTAAAGCCGAGTCAGATAAGATTTTATTTAGTATTTTATTTTATAATTCGTCCTTGTTATATCCTTAAACTGCCATAAAATGAAGGGTGCAATAACTGTCACGTACCAACGACTAATACTAACCAACTGATCATACCACTAGTGCCAAAACTAGGAGTTTTTAACCAAGTACAAAAATGTAAGAGCAAATATGTTAAGTACTTAACCAAAAGTATCTGTAAAAGTACACCAAGTCAAGTATGAGCATTGGTACACCAGGAAATGATTCCATTTACTTGATGCAATCAGCATCAATAACAACACCAAGCAGTCGCCACCATAAGGGTAACGCGGTATTTTCCAATGTGATTTTTTATAATAACACCAAAATCAGCAAAAGTTCTCCATACCCACGTTTTGAATCGAATGTGATTTTAATTTTAATGAAAAATTATATTGGTATCGTTAAACGAGGGTTGCTAATTCATGGAATGATGTTACACCCTATAATAAAGTAATGGGTTTATATTATGTTATTGAAAATGGAATCTGCCTTTAATTTTCGTTTTAATTTTTGTTCAGTTATGTATTTCCTAATGAATACATGACCATTGGACCTACTTGGGTATTGTACATTCAGAAAAATGATGAAGGGATTACGCTGTTTCAGCAAAGGCACAATACTCTCTTTCATTATTAAAAAATGAAATAAAAGAAAGAAAAAACAAATTAAATAAAACAAAAATTAAAAAAACTACAACTCAGACATTTTCTTTTGTTTGTTGGACGAAAAAAAAAGGAAACACCAACAACTCAAACCAAAAGTTAAAAATGCCAATTAACCATTTTGGCAGGAAAAAGCAAAAGATTTATCTCTTTATCGCCGACATTGTTTCATTGTTGTACTGTTTGCCGCCGCGGCTGCTGCTCCTCCTGTTGTTGTTGTTGACCCAAACACAACAACAGAGGAAATATTAACGTGAACAATTCGAACGACTACGAAGTACCCTTGCAACCGACTGACTGACTGACTGACTGAATGTGGCCCCGCCGCCAACTGAATTCCTTCCGCTTAACACGCGCTCCGAATTGATTGAATTTCATTCTCGAAGAGATTTTTATTACTTTCAGCAAAATTGAGATTCTATTTGCGTGATAAGGACAAAGCCAAAGGAAAAAGGATACATAAATTATGGAGGGAAAATGTATTACAAAGTGATGGGATTGTGATTGATGTACCCAGCGACAATGTTGCTGCAACGGAAAACACCGAAACACTTGAATATCAATGAACCGGCAATGTCTGAGGCAAAACAATTCCAACAGTTCTGCAAAGCAGAAAGAAATTCTAATGAAAAGTTTGTGTTTTAATGTCTGAACGGACGGGACGGGGACGGTATTGCTTTACGAGGATATGCACGAATGTTTGCCAGTACAGAAAATGTTCATGAAATCAAATTTAATCATTTTAATCGATCTCATAATTAAAATTGACGTTGTATAAGTTGTAGTTTACAAGTTTGTCATGTCAACTTGGGTAAATAAATCGATTTCTAAAAATAATAGAAAAAAAACTACGAAATAGGGAAAACACACGATAACAAAACAATGATGAAGAGGTTATAATCGGTGGTATTTAAATTAAAAAAAATAACAAAATCGGAATGTTGTTTATTAAAAATGTATGTAGTACTGACTTTTGTGGGCAAGAACTGAGAATTGATGCACTAAATAGTTGCACTAAATCTATGATTAGTATAAATATTATTCAGTTTATATTACGTATATGTTTTTACCAAATCGTACACTTTGTGGGGGTGGTAATAAAAGGAGTGGACCGATTCTTTCTTGATGTTTTTTTTTTTTAATGATATGTAATGTCATTGTGGTGACTTGTTTACTATAGGATAGGCTTAGCGGGGCCAGAGTCGTTATTTTCATTGTGGGATTTTAAGACAGGGACAAATGTCCTTTAAAACTTTTAAAGCATTATAAGATTTGATTTCCTGTATGTAGCACTATAAAACACTACATTAAACACTTATTGTTCTTACGAGGTTTTGATATGCGGTAATAGAAGAAGTTTGGCACGAGAGAATGCGAATGCGTATGAGGATCAATCAAGAGTAAGGGTTGTTATTGCATGTGGGCTGGAGTCATGTTAATCACGGTGAAGGTGGATAGATTGTATGTGGTACTCCGTGTAAAGAACGGTGGCGGCAGCAAGGCACAGTGCAGACAGGTGACGGCAATCCTGTTTGTTTCTGCCAAGGGCTCGTTTTGCAACCCCATTCGAGTCAGCAATAATCGTTCCACTCCAGATATTAATCCACTATTTCATTTTCCTCAAGCTGGCTCCTTTCCAGAAATTGAGGGCGTATTTCATCATGTAGACATCGATCCGTTTGAAGTCGACTGCGTTGTAGATGTTCCTATTGGCGGGACGTTTATAAATTCCATTGCTATCCAGTGTTGGTCTCATTCCTGCGGCCAAGGTAGTTCAACCTGTCTGACATTCCTATGGATTCATTTCTGAACTTTATATACATTCCGAACTTTGGAATGTATTTTCGGAAGTTATTTTCTCTGGTCTTGGGTTTGCCCTTGAAAACCACCGATACACATTTTTCAGCACTGAGTTTAAGTTAAAGTAGATGTGAAGTGTACATTTGTAAATTGACCCCTGGTTTTGTTTAAACCGCATATTCTCCAAGTCCCATTTTTCAATAGCAGCGGAATTGACAGTCGTTCCATAGAGGTTTTCGAAGAAGTAATCACAAAATGAGCACACCAAACAATGACATTTTCTGGAATAACATCTCTTCAATTGCTTGAGGCTTCAGAGTCCCCAAATACGACAATTTTGTTTATTAACATACCCATCGCGTGACTAATGTGCTTCATCGCTCTTCCTGTTGTTCAAGCACCTATTTCACGTATCTACGATGTTGTGAATGGTCAACTGGTTTCAGTTTTTTGCGGGGACTGTAGAATACAAAAGTAGATAAGATAATATGTGTGAACTATAGAGGAATCCGCTCCGAGGTGTTTAAAGTCATGACTGCGTTCCACATTCCTGCAAAATTAATTTGGCTATGCGAGGATTCTGACAGGGTGACAGTTTGTCGTGAGACATTTTTAAAATCCTGCTGATAATGGTAATACGAGATACAAAGGTGAACAGAAATTACACCCTGTACACCGAATTGAGAAAGAAAGTGGGACTGCCAGTAAACTTGGACCAACTGTGGAACTTGAAAGCTACAATTTTTAGGTAGTCTACGATTTTGTATAACTTGGTAGTTCCATATACTCCATTGACCAATAGATGCTACTATGATCTGAGTAGGCAGTTTAGGAACAAGGACACCTCTCGCCAGACCAAACTCACACTCTACAAGACGCTGATATTATACGTGTTGTTGTACATTTTAAGGGTCAGCTTGATACGGTGGAACAAATGTTGATGTCACGCCGTAGGGCAAGGCAACGAATTCAACGGAAAGATTAAGTGGAAGGTAACATTTTGTAACACGGTCTTTCAAATTGGAAAGACTGTAGATCACGAACAAGGTAAATAAGTCGACTGTAGATATAAATGCAAAATACGCCATATGTTGTAATACGGTCATAATTCCTGAGAATGCCGAGTAATCTACACATTCGGGTCTTCGGCAACATTTTAAATTACAGCAGCGACATTTTTAGCGGAAAGAGAAAACCAATGAAGCACAGGCCTTATAATTTTTGTAACCGCTTCAGATTTTTTATTTTTAGTAGTTGGGCAAATATGTAAACCATAATCTCCCTTTTAAGTAGGATATGTGGCAGAATCACCATTTTTGTAGTAGGGTTTAATAATTTGTATGTGTTGCGAAATAGTTAAGCGATCCATTTTCGACTTTCAACTTATAAAACTTTGACAGATGTCCAATTCCAGGCCCATAATTTTGAAACCACGAAACGGATAACCATGTACGTTTTATAAAGCAAGTAATTTGTTAGTCTTTAAACAAATACAGAGATCCATAAGTTCCGACGTAACACAATACATAGTACTTTTTAATATTTCCTTAAACCTATCATTACCTAACCACCAATACTAACCGTGCACTATTTAAAGATTTCAGATTTTTACATACCTAATTTCGAGGTCCTCTTCAAACAAAATTACCTAATAAATACCAATTGGTTTTCCTATAAAAATTCAACTCCCAGATTGTTCCTTTGTTCCTCCCAATATTTATTCTTAACTAAACTGTTTTATCTTTGTTGTTATTTCCAACACACACAAAAAATCCTATTTGTGCCAATTTCCCACATAGCATTTAGCTATTCGAATGAATTTCTTCCTCTAAAGCAATTCGCCTGTTGCATCGGTAAGTGGGTTTGATTTGTTTGCTACATTTTTGTCGAATTCCGAACGCGCCCGCCGGCTAAATGTCCAAACATTTCGTTGAAACATTGCGTGTAACAACCTTAAAGTTGGCATTTTTGTGTCCTAACTTGATTTTTGAGAATTTTTTTGTCGCACGTTATCGTTTTTTTTTTTGAGTCGCATATTTCTTTCCGGTTAACTATATTGAAATGTGATTTGATTTTTTTGCTGTTGTTTTTGTTCGTTTTACGCACCCAGACGAACAACTTCTGCCAGTCCAACCAATGTTGGACTCGATCGAGTGCATGCATGCAGTAAATTACACAAGTTTGACATTTCGAAAAACAAAAAAGAATTCTCCTAAAAAAATTCTTTTGACAAAGAATTTCACATGGACACCACCACCAATACACATACACATGCATACGCAATGGGGACCAAAATTTTACCACGAGTATAAAAGTGGAAAAAGTAGAGTCCGACTATAAGAGATATGGGAATGGGGCCGCAGAAAAACCTATGGGTGACCGAAAAAAATGTTGAACTCGATGCCATAGTTAGAGACAATAATGCAGCCACCAGCAGTGATTCATTCGACTGTCTGTCTGTCTGTCCCTGTTGCCTATGCCTTAATAAAATGCTAGTTTTTTCAGTCGTCTTCTACCCGTCGGGACACGCATTCCAATAACAATGCCTTGACGTTATTCTTCTTTTTTATTGTTTGATGGAATGTTTAGTTGTCTGCCACCAGATCCATTGTTCCCCATACGACCGAACATCATCATTGCCAGCCAAAAGTAGAAGGAACAGAGAAAAAATTGAGCACAGTTGGAACAAGGTTGCCGTTTAGATTGGAAATTTGGACTTTTTCAAGAGATCCTATCCTTCAGTATATAATTTTGTTCTTCGCAGACGAAGACACGTAAAAAATTAAAGATTAAGCTATTCGATCAATACCGAAAACCAACAGAAAATAATTGAATGCCGTATGTCTGTTGGAACGATATTGCCCCCTAAATATTGGTATAGCCTCATTTTCTGAATTTTTAAAGTTCATGACACGCTCATTATTGTTCTACACTTTGTCATAGCTCCCGTTTAGACATTTTAATCGTAGTGACTATAATTTGGCCATCCGTGTTCTTGGTTGGTATACATAATCTTCAACCATGGTTCTATGTTTCGAAATGGCCCTTATTTGAGGCCCTAACCATATTAGGTACTTTGATGGTCCTAGCTGAATTTTTTTTACCGAAATAATTGTAATTACGCAGAAAATTATCAATTATCGAAATAGCTTTCATATAAATGCCCCGTCCAATATTGGTACTGGGAGTATTTTTCAACCCAAGTGCCTGTAATTTGTCATTCCGTTTTCTAGGTGGATAAAAAACATATTCTTAATGAAAATTTTAATACAAATCCCTATGAGAAGGCTCCAGCTCCACTTTGGTATGTTGAAGGTCACAGCCGAATCAGATAATAAAAAATCTCCTGCCAGATATTTTATGGCATAACCTCCACATACATGTCCGACCGATTAAAAGAACAATGTCGTGTCCAAGGTATCCATAAGGACCCACAAAACCTTATTGATTCAAAATTGGCTCCCTTTTGGGGTTTTAAATTTGATGTTTATTGATAAAATAATTGATTTCGGGTGGCTTTACAGACTGGTGATTATCGGGAGCGGCTATGACTATTGTGGTTGTCGGGAGTCGGAGATGACGATCGGCAACGATGACTGTGATCGGGAATGGTCATTGTCGAGAGTCTGCAGCGATGATTTAACGGTGATCGGTAATGGTGATTGTGGGGAGTCTGCACAAAGGTCGGCCACGACGATTTAACGATGGTCGTGAATATGTTAGTAGTATATATTGAGTAAGAGCTCGTACAAACTACTATATGTAACTACGAACAGTAAACCGGAGTAAGCCGAAGCCTATGTGTGGAATAGTAAACCCAAGTCTCTGTTTGAAACTGTAAGCCGAAGCCTCCATGTGGAACAGTAAACCGAAATCTTTGCTGTGTGGAACTGTAAACCGAAGGCTCTGTGTGTATGTATTTATTAATGTGTAAAAAGAATTGCGATTATATGTGCAATGATCACCCACAACACAGAAAACCAATCCTATGCCGTGGCCTGCCCTTACTTAGTGGTTGAAACTGAAATACTTATATTTGCGGTGTAACAACGTGAATGAGAATTATATGGTAGTGTGGAAGGCGCGGGTAAATGTCAATGCTTTCATTGTTGATACTCATTAGGACGTCATGTGCTTGTGTTGCTATGAAATATGTAGTCGTGGAGTTTATATATATCCGTTGAATCCCTAGGTCAGATTATTTAACAACTAAGGAGTTTATGGGAGATTTATTGGTCTGATTTTGGTATATATGATAACTTAATACAGCAACCCCCTAAAACAAACACACACACACTAGTCTCAAACGAAAAACCTTCAGACTTTCCATTCGGGTAGAAGCAATAAATTAGAAAAAACCGAAAGAAAAAAATTGAAAGGATTTCTGCGAATATCGAATATCGGCTTTAGTGATACTTTGATGGCTTTTGTAGTTGTTGCTGCACGAGTATGTCGCCATTGTTGTTGTTGCTGCTGTATGTCGTCATTGTTGTGTCATATTTCTATTGTGAAACAAACTCTTGAAGGGTTTTGTGCGGAAAGTTAACATTGAATTTACGAAAGTGAACTCAGAGAAAGAAAGAAAAAAACCTGTTCACCGATACTAAAGGCTCTGTGCGTGATTGTTTTTCGTTTTTGGTGGTTTCCATTTCAGTGATGATGTGAAATGTGACATTTTTTTATGTGTGTGTAGACATCTCTTTGTCTAAAACAACAAGTTGAAAAGGGGACGAGAAGATTAGTAAAGAAAAGAAAAATAACATGGCCTTGTACTTGATTATTTTTCTTTTGTTTTTATGGAAAATGTGTAATGTGATGTTACCAGGGACAAAATAGTCAATTTTTAGTAAGAGATATTTTGTTGAAAGTAATTTTATGGTCTGCAAAATAAGGTCAATGTCCAACATTATCGTCTCTGAAAATTAATATTAATATTCAAATAAGGCTACACCAATACAGGAATAAGCATTAAATAAAATAATGGGGCGTTTGAAATTTTTTATGGGGATGAAAGTCCTTGTTGGGTATTTTTAAAATCCGGAATGACAAATTCGCCATAGGTCAAGTTTGTCTGTTGGAACAGTAGAGCATATCAGTCTGGACCTAATTCAGTACTATGTGCAAAATGTTGTCCCAATCGGACAAATATTGGGAGTTTGGTCCCTATCGGACAAATATTGAGAGTTTGGTGCATCATTTACATAAAATTGGACGAAACTACATATGGGAGCTATATCTAAATCTGAACCCACTTTCTCCAATTTCAATAGGGTTCGTCCTTGAGCCAAATAAGTGAACTGTGCCAAATTCCATTCAAATAGGATCATAAATGCGACCTGTACTTTGTTCACAAAAATACAAGGATGGACAGACGGATATGCGTAAATCGACTTAGAAAGTTATTCTATGCATATTCTCAAAAGGAACCATGGGTCTATCTCGATTCATTTTGCCTGTTACAAACATATGCACAAGGACATAATACCCCTGTACCACAGTGTGGTGTAGGGTATAAAAAGGTCACACGACAAATTATCACTTCGTCTGAATTCTCGGTATTGAAAGTCTCACACAGGCCCTTTTCCTTTTCTTGTGCCATTTAAACTGCCGCATTAATTTTGCAGAAATTCTGAACGCAAACTTGACTTTAAACACCTCTGAGCGAATTGGGCTGTCGAATACAGCTTTGTAGTCGACGAATAGGTGGAATGTGTTGCTTTATTTTTCTTCAGTCGATTAATTGATGCTCTGACCTTGGCTAGGTGGTATTCACTCTATACCGTCATCTCTTATTGGTTCTGGGGTATCTTCTTCGCCGGTACTATTTGATATCAGAAGTTTTAAAATTCTCCTTCCAGATCCTCAAAATTCTGTCTGTATATGTCACCAGGTTCAATTCTTTATCCCTACATGAGGATGAGCCTGTACTAAAGCCGTCGGATTTGTGTTTTACTCGTTGGTTAAATTTCCAGACTTCATTCCGACACCTATACATCTCAATTTCTGTCTGTATATGTCACAGGCTCACGTATCCCTACATTGAGCCTGTACTAAAGCCGTCGGATTTGTGTTTTTCGTTGGTTAAATTTACTTCATTAGACATTACGACATTTGATCGCTCACGGTTCGCATTTTTGTTTTTCCAAGGTGGATTTCTAGATGGTGTTCTTTGAAACCCAATTGTTGCTTTTGCTGCAGTTTGTAGGGACA
>NW_026875208.1:0-10324 GCF_032173495.1 Musca vetustissima
TTCTTAATAAATCCACGCCTCACTTGGCCCTTGAAAAATATTCTTTAATAAATCCACGCCTCAGTTGGCCCTTGAAAAATATTCTTTAATAAATCCACGCCTCAGTTGGCCCTTGAAAAATATTCTTTAATAAATCCACGCCTCAGTTGGCCCTTGAAAAATATTCTTTAATAAATCCACGCCTCAGTTGGCCCTTGAAAAATATTCTTTAATAAATCCACGCCTCAGTTGGCCCTTGAAAAATATTCTTTAATAAATCCACGCCTCAGTTGGCCCTTGAAAAATATTCTTTAATAAATCCACGCCTCAGTTGGCCCTTGAAAAATATTCTTTAATAAATCCACGCCTCAGTTGGCCCTTGAAAAATATTCTTTAATAAATCCACGCCTCAGTTGGCCCTTGAAAAATATTCTTTAATAAATCCACGCCTCAGTTGGCCCTTGAAAAATATTCTTTAATAAATCCACGCCTCAGTTGGCCCTTGAAAAATATTCTTTAATAAATCCACGCCTCAGTTGGCCCTTGAAAAATATTCTTTAATAAATCCACGCCTCAGTTGGCCCTTGAAAAATATTCTTTAATAAATCCACGCCTCAGTTGGCCCTTGAAAAATATTCTTTAATAAATCCACGCCTCAGTTGGCCCTTGAAAAATATTCTTTAATAAATCCACGCCTCAGTTGGCCCTTGAAAAATATTCTTTAATAAATCCACGCCTCAGTTGGCCCTTGAAAAATATTCTTTAATAAATCCACGCCTCAGTTGGCCCTTGAAAAATATTCTTTAATAAATCCACGCCTCAGTTGGCCCTTGAAAAATATTCTTTAATAAATCCACGCCTCAGTTGGCCCTTGAAAAATATTCTTTAATAAATCCACGCCTCAGTTGGCCCTTGAAAAATATTCTTTAATAAATCCACGCCTCAGTTGGCCCTTGAAAAATATTCTTTAATAAATCCACGCCTCAGTTGGCCCTTGAAAAATATTCTTTAATAAATCCACCAAATAACATTTATATTTGTATGTGCGTATGTCTGTTTATATAAACAAATGAAAATCATTGCGAGGGTGTGGTGCATTCATTCCATAATTGTAGGTGGTCGTCATGATTGCTGTGATAACAATACCAACTTTTGATGGCTAAAACTTGTTGCGGCAAATTTCCAATGGGTTGCGATGCCACAACTACTTCCTCTACATACTTAAATATATTGGCAAGGGGTGTGCGGCATCCAAGGCTGTGGGAATATGTTATTATTAAAATTTCCATTATGTACGTTATATATATTTTTATGACCTTGAAATGCGATTTTCATTGTCGAAATGATAGTTCGGTGTGAATAATATCGAAATAGTTGAGGAAAATAAAAGAAATAACAAAAACAAATTTAATAATCGGAAATGTATTGGCGGTAAAAGGAAAACTATTATCAATAAAATATTATTATTTGTTTCTTTCTCGATAGGAAAGATATAATTTAAAGATTCGTATGAAAATGAATAGAAATCATCTATAGATAAAAGTTTTTGATACTGGTTGCGGAATTGGGGCTGCCGGGATATTATATGTAATAATTATTATTTCAAATTCAGTTGTAGAATACCGGTTGGTGTGATTGAGATCGTATCCGAAAACTCTGTATGGAAAAACGGTAGTACGGGAGCGAATGAGTAATAAATCGTATGATATAGATAACGTATACGTACAATCGGCCAATATATTATTATTAATATTACTTAATTAATTATTAATTATTACTTCGGTAGCAGTCCTTTTTTAAGCTTTTTTCTTTCCTTGGCATTTGACAAGTAGAAATTACGCCGCATCTATATCCGTTTGAAAAGTGTATTGAAATTATTACAATTCAATAGTAGATTAATCTGGGCTGTTGGAATAATAATTGATGTGAAGACTAGCATCCGCAGTCCAAGTCGCACAACAACAACTGATATTATTTCCGAATGTAGTCAAAAGTGTTGAAGAAATGCCCAGTGTGTCCTGACCATTCATTGGAATTTGGCAATAGACAAATGAATGAATTTCTTCCATTGGGACTACGCGAAAGAAAAGGTCTACACCATCAGACAAGCGCCGATTCAAGACATCGTAAGACTCTCAATGAGATAATATCTATTGGACACCAATATATTGTAATTCAACATCCTGCGACTTCTTCCTTGGGAGGCACGTGAATAATAAGATCTTGGCCAAATGCCCAGTGCCGATTGATGACCTCAAAAATATAATTCGTGGCGCTTTGTCCGCATTACGGCCTCTCAATGGGGTGATATCAATTGGACATCAATATCATTGATTAAAAATCCTTCGACTTCTTCCTTGTGAGGACACGTCAATATTAAACATCCTGTAACTTTGTGGGGGTTACGTGAATAATAAGGTATATGCCAAAAACCCATGACCTCAAAAATAGAATTCGGGAGGCTATCTAGGACAGCTACGTGTAAGAGATTATGGTACTGTAGAAGTGCCCGCATTTGCTATTTTTTTTTTTTTTTTTTTTTTTTTTTGAAATAAACAACCGATTCTATCGAGCCTACCACAAAACATGGACATATATGGAATTATTATGTCTAACGCCAGCAAACCAGACAAGGAAAATTTGAACCCTATCAGTTGGTGAAAAAGGCAAAAACTTTCAACAAGAATAAAGTTGGAAGCGACACGTTTTGGTATAGTCGCCAAATAAACGTGCCCTCTGGCCCCTCAAATTACTCCAAAAATTTCGGCATCCGAGTTCTTGGTGGAAAACAAATATCAAATAAAATTCCATCTCTATTTTATGACTTTTCATGTTCATCACATTGGCATGAGAGAAAAGTTCGACCCGATCCCAGTTTATGATATATATGCATAATTGCTTTGCAAATTATTATTGGCCTTTAAAAATGTTCTAGGCGCTTTTTATTTGTGACGAGTTTCTATTGTACTGATTTGCTGCCCCTGGTTACAGGCAACAGTCATTGGGGCCAAATTTTGTTTCAATACACAAGCATAGTCTTCTTCCATTAGCTATTGGATAATCGTATCCATTATCCGATAGTTTTTTCATGGATATGAAAACCATCCAGACGTGGATTTATTAAAGACTACTTTTTCAAGGACCTGAACACTGTCTAGTCATAGACTACTTTTTCAGAGACCTCAGCACCATACAGTCGTGGATTTATTAAATAATAGTTTTTTTAGGACCTCAAGAACAAGGCGTGGATTTGAATAGTTTTTCAAGGACATCAAGAACAAAGCGTGGATTTGAATAGTTTTTCAAGGACTTCAAGAACAAGGCGTGGAGTTGAATAGTTTTTCAAGGACTTTAAGAACAAAGCCCTTCTTTCAAACAAATATTTGTTTACAAATATTTCCGTGAATTTCAAATCAAAATATTCAAATTTTTTCCCTTCAAAATGCCATGAAGTTCCTCCTGATTACAGGCAAAAGTCATTGGGGCCACATTTTGTTTCTATACACCACCCTAGTCTTCTTCCATTAGCTATTGGATAATCGTATTCATTATCCGATAGCCCGATGTTAACCTTATTAGCTTAATTTATTTCTTCGCTGCTATCAGTAGCAACACATAAAAATAATATAACTCCATTGAAACGTGTCGGTATGACCCGTCTTTATGCCTGCCCTCCCGCCTGTGGGTGCATCCAGCAACCTGCCATAACAACCCGCTTGAGTTTATTACCTTTACTACCATAAATTTTTATTTCTCTGAAAAATATGATTAATTTCATGAGAAAGTCAGTGAGTCAGCCAATATTGATTATCGATGATGAGCTGCTACTAATAATAAAAATATGCAACTGTCATCGCGATCTGGGGCCATGCTGATGGCGATGACAAAGATAATGTCGTCGTCGTCCTCATCATCATCATTATCGTGAATGAACCCATTAATAATGTTATTAAAATAGTAATAAATAACAATAATGGTAAGTTTCTTTTGTTTGTGCATAGAGGGCAATATGTGAATACATAAATAAATACATACATATATGCATAAAGGGTTCTAATTATTAGTAATGCATCTAATACCATTGCCATTGAATGATGGTGTTGTATTGAACCTTTTCCGCTAACCCACAATTGTCTGTGTATTGACTGTGGAATGTCAAAACAAACCCTTTGTTTTGGGAATTTTGAAATTACACACGTTACGATTTTAGTCAGCAACCCCGCCCACAATTATTTTAGAAATATTTGTTCGTTTGAAGATAACAGCAGCGACCACAGTATGAGAGAGAGGTGAGTACTGAAAGCCCCCACCATCTTTTACAGGGGGAGTGCGGATAACCATATAATTATGTAAATACATAAATGCTGATAGGAGTCTAAGCAACAACAATAATAATAATAATAATAGTAGCCTTTATTATTTTGATTATTATTTTCAATAAATATTCCAGGGAAAATAAAATATTACTCTCCCGGCAATGTTTAATGAAAATTCAAGGTAATCGTAATTAATGAAACCCAAAACAGCATCTGGAATATTTTATTCTCTCGGCAAAATGCTTGTTTTTTGTGAAGCCCGAAAAATAAATGAACAACTGCAGAATATTAATATTCTTTATAATCACCTTAAGAGTATTTATTTTCAATTTTTTTTCCTGTTGAGTTTATTGTAAAATAATTTCCTTGGGCGGAATTTATTTATTAGTAATTGCATTATTTCAATGAAAAAAAGGCTTTTTCAGAAGGCCTGAAATTCACAATTATTGGTTATGGTTCTAGAAGCCAGATTTACAGGTAACCTCTAAAAGATTTTTGGCCTTCTATAAAAAACCCTTGTTTTTCTTCTATAATAAAGCCTATTGGTATTATAGAGGACTTTTCCACTTAGAAGTGATATTTTGGTATTAAAAAAATTTACTTTCTTCTGATGGTTGAATTTCATTCCATAATAACGAAGAAGGTATGACCTTCATACTGAAAACCAATATCAGTCAATGATCACCCCACCATGGCCATCATAGGCTCTTTCATGAAACTTTGCATAACCCAATCCTAAAGTAAATGTTTTATAGCCTCACAAATTCTATCGATAACTTCTTGAATATATTTTACGTGGCTCCAAACAAGGAAGTCACAAAATGTAAGTGGACCATTGATAGATAACCTCTTCGAGATATTAGATGGCCCGGGAATTTTTCGCTGTAAAAGAGTTGCTTATGTAGCTCGTAGTGTTAGCATGTTTAAAGTATCAAAATCGGTCATAAAAAACGTTAATCATCTCTCGATAGAAGCAATTCTTTCGACGTAACTTCAAGTTCAGCCTCATTTTGAGCCAAGTAAAAATGTCGTATAACCTCCACCATAAGATGTTCACTCCAAAATGTCTTAAAAAAGGGTCGGCACATTTCTCTAAGCAAATAAAATACCAAATTACAGATTGAATAATACCGGAGCTAGGATCTAGGATCATAAACTTACCGAAAATTTAGCAGAATAATTGAGAACATTAAAATAATGGACTTAGTATTAGGTAAATTTTCTGAGAACAAGTTTTTTCGTGGCATTTCCGACGAATACTTCGAGGTATTGCACATGTGATGATTAATTTAATAAATCATATCTCGTAGACACGTAGATTGATGGAAAATATTTCTCCGAGGACATGAATTAATATTTTTTGAAGGATTTCAACACAATGCGTTGATCTATAAAGAATAATTTTCCAGGACCCATTATAAAATAATATTTGTGCAAGGACATCAACAACATCCAGGCGTGGATTTTGACGTCAAGAATACAAGTCGTGGATTTATTAAAGACTACTTTTTTAAGGACCTCAACACCATCCAGGCGTGGATTTATTAAAGACTACTTTTTTAAGGACCTCATCACTTTTTTAAGGACCTCAACACCACCCAGGCGTGGATTTATTAAATACTACTTTTTTAAGGACCTCATCACTTTTTAAGGACCTCAACACCATCCAGGCGTGGATTTATTAAAGACTACTTTTTTAAGAACCTCATCACTTTTTTAAGGACCTCAACACCATCCAGGCGTGAATTTATTAAAGACTACTATTTTTCAAGGACCTCAACACCATCCAAGCGAGGATTTATTAAAGACTACTTTTTTAAGGACCTCAACACCATCCAGGCGTGAATTTATTAAAGACTACTCTTTTTCAAGGACCTCAACACCATCCAAGCGAGGATTTATTAAAGACTACTTTTTTCAAGGACCAGGTGATGATTTATTAAAGATTACTTTTTTCAAGGACCTCAACACCATCCAGGCGTGGAATTATTGAAGATTACTTTTTTCAAGGACCTCAACACCATCCAGGCGAGAATTTATTAAAGACTACTCTTTTTCAAATACCTCAACACCATCCAGGCGAGGATTTTTTAAAGATTACTTTTTTCAAGGACCTCAACACCATACAGGCGTGGATTCATTAAATACTACTCTTTTTCAAGGACCTCAACATCATCCTGGCGTGGATTTATTAAAGACTACTCTTTTTCAAGGACCTCAACACCATCCAGGCGAGGATTTATTAAAGACTACTTTTACAACCACAGTAGTTTGACATATTTTGTTTAGTATTCCTGTATAATAAAATATGTTTCCTTCCAAGGTAATTTTTTAATCCATATGTTAAATTTTTTGTAAGGAAAACATTTATAAAAAGGGACGATACCTAGGGGAAGAGTTGTCAAGATGAAAAATACTCTCGTAATGTTATTTATAACACCTACTTCGAAGCCGACAAAATATTTTATTTATACCAAAAATATAACTCAATTAATTTATTTGTCTAACCAAAAAGAAAAAAATATATCCCCAAAAGTGGATACACATTTCAACTGTGGGAGTTCATTTGAAAATATTTGGCATGCGTTTCGAATTTTTTTCTTTTTTTTTTTTTTTGTTCTGGTTTACTAGGGTAATAGACATTTTATTCCCCCCTCCCCTAGCCCATACTTTTCACAAAGGGAAACACAATACGCACCTTGGCAATAAATCACGGTAATGGTATGAAGTGAAAATGGAATGGCTGGCACGTCATGGCAATGAAACGACAGTGTAAAACGAGACATTTAACAAATTACCAAGGAATGCGACAAGAAAACAACCCTCCGCCGCCATCAGAAACACACCCCTAACACAAAGAAATTCGAAGAGATGATGGCGATAGTTGTAAAGAGTTACAACAAGAAAAACAAGACAGAAAAGGTAAACAAACGGTAGACATGGAATTTCTGGCATTCAAATAAACAAAACCATGAAAAAAGGACATTTTATTTCCAAGGACTATTTTGAGGTGTATCGTTGTGGTGGTGAGGGAACTGCTTATTTACGTTTTGTCTGTGAATTTCATGGCATTTTGAAGGGAAATTTTTAAATATTTTGATTTGGAATTCATGGAAATATTTGTAAACAAATATATGTTTGAAATTAAATGTTTGGAAAATTTG
Source organism: Musca vetustissima (assembly GCF_032173495.1). NCBI lineage: Eukaryota > Metazoa > Arthropoda > Insecta > Diptera > Muscidae > Musca > Musca vetustissima. The sequence goes on from NW_026875208.1 coordinate 7,460, forward strand.
AGTAGGATTGCAAATTTGTGTGCGTGTGTGTGCCAAAGTGAGTGACTTCGTGAAACTTTACTTAAGAGAAAGGGAAGATTATTCAAATTCAATATATTTTCTAAATCCACGGCTTGTGTTGTTAAGGTCCTTTTCAAAAATAGTTTTTGATCCACGACCGAATGGTGTTGAGGTCCATGAAAAAGGTAGTTTTACATAAAACCACGTCTGGATGATGTTGAGATCCTTGAAAAAGGTTGATTTTCATAAAACCACGTCTGGATGATGTTGAGATCCTTGAAAAAGGTAGTTTTTCATAAAACCACGTCTGGTTGATGTTGAGGTCCTTGAAAAAGGTAGTTTTTCATAAAACCATTTCTGGATGGTATAGAGGTCCTTGAAAAAATGATTCTTTAATAAATCCACGCCTGGATGGTATAGAGGTCCTTGAAAAAATGATTCTTTAATAAATCCACGACTCAGTTGGCCTTGAAAAATATTCTTTAATAAATCCACGCCTCAGTTGGCCCTTGAAAAATATTCTTTAATAAATCCACGCCTGGATGGTATAGAGGTCCTTGAAAAAATGATTCTTTAATAAATCCACGCCTGGATGGTATAGAGGTCCTTGAAAAAATGATTCTTTAATAAATCCACGCCTGGATGGTATAGAGGTCCTTGAAAAAATGATTCTTTAATAAATCCACGCCTGGATGGTATAGAGGTCCTTGAAAAAATGATTCTTTAATAAATCCACGCCTGGATGGTATAGAGGTCCTTGAAAAAATGATTCTTTAATAAATCCACGCCTGGATGGTATAGAGGTCCTTGAAAAAATGATTCTTTAATAAATCCACGCCTGGATGGTATAGAGGTCCTTGAAAAAATGATTCTTTAATAAATCCACGCCTGGATGGTATAGAGGTCCTTGAAAAAATGATTCTTTAATAAATCCACGCCTGGATGGTATAGAGGTCCTTGAAAAAATGATTCTTTAATAAATCCACGCCTGGATGGTATAGAGGTCCTTGAAAAAATGATTCTTTAATAAATTCACGCCTGGATGGTATAGAGGTCCTTGAAAAAATGACTCTTTAATAAATCCACGCCTGGATAGTGTAGATGTCCTTGCCAAAATTGATCTTTAATAAATCCACGCCTGGGTGGTATAGAGGACCTTGGAAAAGGTAGTCTTTAATACATCCACGCCAGGATGGTGTTGCGGTCGTAGAAAAAATAGTCTTTAATAAATCCATGCCTCTTGAGGTCATTGAAAAAAGTAGTCTTTAATAAATCTGAGCCTTGTGCTGTTGAGGTCCTTGAAAAAATTAAAAATCTCTTAGAGAAGACCAGTACACCTGCCTTATATATAAGCAGACCTAGTTCTTGTGGTCATGCTCTGAGAGTAGGCCTACTCAGTAGGTCACACGTCTTCTGGAATTACCCTTTTTCAGCTGGAAATTATTCCATTCTCAAAAATCATTTCGAACATAATACAATTACTAATAAATTAATCACCCCCAGAGAATTATTTTACAATAGCCTCAACAATAAAATTTGAAAGAAATACTTTTAAGCCGATTACAAAGAAAAATCATATTCTTCAATTGTTCATTTATTTCTTAGGCTATTCAAAAAAATTGCCGCATTATTCCGAGAGAACAAATAAAATATTCCAGAAGCAGTTTTGTATTTTATTAACACCATTTCCAATATCACCAACACCACCACCATCCATTACCTTGAATTTTCATTCAATATTACCGGGAGTGTAATATTTTATTTTCCATTTATTATTGTTTTTGTTGCTTAGACTCCTATCAGCATTGATGTATTTACATATTTTTATGGTTATGCCCAAACTCCCCCCAATAATAGTTTGGGGAGGCTTTCAGTACCCACCTCACACACACACACATACGGTGGTCGCTGCTGTTATCTACAAACGAACAAATATTTCTAAAATAATTGTGGGCGGGATTGCTGACAAAAATCGTAACGTGTGTAATTTCAATATTCCCCAAACAAAGGGTTTGTATTGACATTCCATAGCCAACACACAGGCAATTGTTGTGAAGGAATTTTTATCATTATTTCGTGTCAAACCAGATTTCCACGTGGAGCTGCTTAACGGACAAAGTTCAATCAAATACCAACATTCTACACCAGTACAATGGCAGCGGTATTACATTGGGTTGCTAATAATAGGAACCCTTTCTCCACACATGCATGTATGTATGTCTGTATTGATATGTTTATTTATGTATGTGTTGCTCTCTATAAATAAAGGAAGAATCGTCTATATAAATAATTTATTATTTTAATAACATTATTAATGTCTGCATTCATGACGATGATGATGATGAGGACAACGACGACTTTATCTTTGTCATCGCCATCTGAATGGCCCCAGATCGCGATGACAGTTGCATGTTTTTATTATTAGTAGTAGCTCATCACTGATAATCAATATTGGCTGACTGACTTTGCCATAACATAAAAATTAATCATATTTTTCTTCATATTAAAATTTATGGCAGTAAAGGCTATAAATTTAACTGGATCGTTATGGCAGGTTGTATTTAACAGGTTGTTGGGAGCACCCGCAGGTGGGTCATACAGACACGTGTTGTCACCGATAGCAATGAATAAATAAATTTAGCTAATAAGGATAATAACAGGGATCGGATAATGGATAACCACAAATCCACGCCTTGTATGGTCCCTTGAAAAAATCTTCTTTAATAAATCCACGCCTTGTTTTGAGGTCCTTGAAAAATTCAAAAATTCTTCTTTAATAAATCCACGCCTTGTTTTGAGGTCCTTGAAAAATTTAAAAATTCTTCTTTAATAAATCCACGCCTTGTTTTGAGGTCCTAGAAAAAT
>NW_026875209.1:0-10029 GCF_032173495.1 Musca vetustissima
TCCACGAAGTAGGGTCGATGAAAATGCTTTGTTGGAATTGTAGCAAATTACTTGGCAATAAATATATGGTAGGGTAAAATGGAAATTTTAATACTTTATTGTATTGGCAGAGGAAATGACGAAATTCCAAAGGTATTGCAAAGAATGTGTGGGAAAATTGTTTACATTTCAAGATAAACTGTGTGCGGAATTTAAGGAATTTACACTTTTACGACAACAATGAAATAAATTCGAAATTTAAAATAGAATTAAGAATTGAAAAAAATAAAATGAAAAAGGCAAAGTAGGATTTAGGAATTTTATTGTATGATGGTTAACCATATCATCAGTGCCTAAATTTATCATATAAATTTCTTATTACCATCAAACACATATTTCGCCCACATATTGCCCACTTCTTAATCATATTAACCACAATAATCATTAACCAAATTTGTATTGATATTCAAATACGGGATATCATCCCGATCCTCTCCCTCTTCCATTGTCCCACAAATAAACTATAATTATATTAAACAAACACGTACGCATCATTCAGCCCATATCATGTACAAAGTCCACAGCTGTTTGTATAAAAAACCATACATATATGTATATAATATACGTATATAGGTATGCACTTGTCTGCCACACAAAGCAATCCCTTTTGCAATCACATAACATTAACTTATATTACATTACCTTAACCGGTCGTTGATGGCGGAAATATGCAAATATGTTAAAGGGAAAATATACACAAAAAAAGAAGAAAAAACTACAACAAAAACATGCAAAAACAAATACAATGGCAGTGTGCAGAGCATATTTACATGTCGACGAAAAACATTGTAGATTCGTATACATGTATTTGTATGTAATTGTTATACATGTATACAGGATGTTTTGAAGGGACATTTGAGAATGCTATACAATGGGATCATGTAGGAATGTAGTCCCGCCAAAAATTACAAAAGAATAAAAAACCCTCTCCGCACATGTTATAATTCCAATTTATTTATAATAATCAGTTTATACACAGGTGTGTGAATTTGTTTGCGAAATGCTAACGAGATGAAGTAAAGGTTTCCAGAAAAGTTTCCACTTTAAATGTAAGCCATTTAGCGAGGTATGCGAAATTAGAGTTCAAAACTCATGTTAGTCAGTTTTAAGGATTTGGCCCCAGAAAAACTTAGCTCCAATGCCACTGTGGAAAAATTTTCAAAAAATTCCAACAATATATTTCAAGACAAATATTCGATTTGTGATTGCATTAGAGGAAATATGAAAACATCGAATAACAAGAAACAATTCGTATAGAGAATTTCGTTGCTTTCCTATATAAAACTGATTTTTTCCGCATATGTCGTTAATCCATTGAAGATCTCTGTTAGCAATTTATATCTATCGAGTTATACCATTCTACAGAGATTTCCATAACCCAAATATATAGTCACAATTGTTGTATTTATTTTAATATTTATTTTTGTTTTTTACTCCATAAACAAAAATGATTCAACTCCGTTTCGTTAAATATTGCAATAATATCATATTTTTATTACAATACAATGTGCGTTGGAAGGACGAGTGGTCCACTGAAAATGTCCTTGTCCGATTTGACTGAAGAAATGTTATCTCAATAATAAAATTGTAAAACATATTAGGTGCAAAACGATGTAGGGTTATTATTATGACCATTATAAAAAAACCCACCGAGGAAAATTTTACACTTGTCACCGTGAAGAAGCAAAAAACGTAGTATAAAAAATCTGCACCACGATCACAGAAAATAAAGAGTAAAACTTTACCCGACCTCAGCTGCAGCTTTCTCTGAAAATGCAGCAATTCACGTTTCAGTAGACCAAATTCCATCACAAAACTGGATGAGAAAGGCCTGCAATGTCCCGATTTGGAAACTGTGAATATAAAGTCAGAGAAAGATCCGAGGTAGCGGATTTGGAAACTTCAACATCTCTGTAAATATCTTTCTCACATTCTAACCACTATGGAAAGTAGTAAAGTCGGACTGGGCCGACTATATGATACCCTTCACCACTTTGGGGATATTCTACATATGTATCCTAACGTCGCCTTTTCTAAGGAAAATTGACATGAAATTGAACTAACTTAAATATGCGATGTTTATCTATAAGTAAACATCAATTCCAACACATGCCATTCTGCAACCTATTCTAAATTTTGTAAATAGATTTAAAGCACACGCTATTTGGTATGCTTCACTGTTTAAAATGTACCAATCAGGCACCCATTGATTATTTGGTATACAGTTAACATGAATAGGTCAAAATTATATATGGAAGCTAATCTGAACCGATTTCATAGAAACTTGCTAGATATTAATTTGTATTAATTTCTGTACGTGTATGGGTCTGTAAAGGCCTTTAGCGTACCATTTACTTAAAATCGGACGAAAATGTATATAGAAGGTATATGTAAATCTGAACCAATTTCAAGAAAACTTGGCACACGAAAGGTTATGGTAACAGTTCATTGTGCAAAATTGTGCGCCGATCGGCCAATCTTTGGGAATTTAGTGCACAATTTAAATTAAATCGATCGAAAATATATATTGAAGCTATATCTAAATCTGAACCGATTTTCGGGAAACTTAGCACGCATCATTCTGGAATCGAAAGATATATAGGGACATTGGTGCACCATTTACATTAAATCGGACGAAGCTATATATGGGAGCTATATCTAATTATGAACCGATTTTCTCGAAACTTGGCACACATCATTCTGGACCTAATTCAGTACTCTGTGCCAAATTTCGTGCAAATCCGTGTACTTTGGTACACCATTTACCTTAAATCGGACGAAAGTATATATGGGAGCTATATCTAAATCTGAACCGATTTTTCCAATTTTCAATAGGGTTCGTCCTTAGGCCAATTAAGTGACCTGTGCCAAATTTCATCCAAATCGGATCATAATTGCGACCTGTACTTTGTTAACAAAAATACATGGGCGAACGGACAGACGGACATGCATAAATCGACTCAGAAAGTGATTCTATGCATATTCTCAAAAGAAAGACCCATGGTTTCTCGATTATTTTTGCCTGTTACAAACATATGCACAAAGACATAGTACCACACTTTGGTGAAGGGTAAGAAAGTATTTCATTGATGGAAGGAAATTCAGAGATCTTCTTCATTTGAAATATAACTTAAGGACCCTCAAGACTTCTTACATATCGATCGAAACTCCGACTAACGGAAATTAAAAATGGAAACACATTTAAAGGTGTTTTTGTAATTAGATGTATTTTCTTTAAAAAATCAAATGCAAATAAAACTGAAGGTCAGTGTAAAGTGTAGAAGAAAATAAATGTTCTGTAGTTATTATTTTCTTTAAGGGAATATTTTAATTACCTCTATTAAGGTCAAACTAATGGACCAATTTTTAAGGCTTCAAGATGTCTTCCGTGTACTAGCAAACCTTCAAAATACCTTCTATATACATAAAGAGGCTTTTAATGTTGGAAGGTACTTTAAAATGTCCTCCGTAGAAATAAGACCCTTAACAATGTATTTAATCGAGAAAACAACACTAATTCCCAAAAAAGTGTTCTTTATATAGGAGACCCTTATAAGCGGAAAAATTCAATCGCATTTTCTTTAACAATGCTTCTACAAATTGAAAATGTATTGAAGTGAATAAATCTTCTGCGGCTAGAGTTATTCTTTTGCAGAAGATCTACTGGATATGAATTAATCCTAAAACACAGGGTCACAAATCTTTATAAATTAGCTCTAAAAGAAACAAATCTTTTTAGTGGAAAAGCATTTCAAAGGGCCTCAAAGGGCCTCCACTTTTCGGAATATATTCTATCGGAAAAATACCTTCCAAAGTTCAAAAATCCTTCAATTCGTCTTATTAAAATATATAATTGCCTTAAATGACTCAAAGCTGGGTCGATTGAAACAACATGTTGCCAAATGTAATGTCGATTTAAAAAATTTAGCAGAATGGCAAGGGCATGGATTGATGTTAGTCGGATCACATATTTAAGTTCCTGAAATTTCAAGTCAATGACCCTTCGAAAGGGCGACGTCTGTTAGGATGCATCTGTCGAATATACCCAAGGTGGTGAAGGGTATTATATAACTTTAAAAAATTAAATTATAAAAAAAAACTTCTGAAATTTTAATTTTATACATATGAACACATTTTGCAATGCTGCATATAGGAAGTATATAATTTTTATTATGATTTTTATGTTTATTATTCTTGTTTATTTTGCTTTATTAAATCCATACACATACATATCTGTAGGCCAATACAGAATAATGTTAACGTATACACAAACAAAATTGGGATGCGAAAAACAACTTACTTCATATATATTCCCTAGCCTAGCAAAAAAAGTACGAACATTATCATTAAATGTGATAATTTCCATCTAATAAACACCGTTTGTTTCTTGTATTTCTTTTTTATTTAATGGTTTTATTCAGGTTTTTTCTCCTTCCTTCATTCTTTTGGTGAACATTTTCCAAGCCACAAAAGAACGAACACACACACATACGCAATAACATTAACAAAGAAAACAATTGTTATTTTTATTATTTGAATGTAACCGAAAATGGCTATGGTGGCTTATTGTTTATGCGAATATGTGTAGGTGGGAATGTATGTGCGAGCATTTATGTGTGGATTTTCCAAATGAATTGAGTCCCTTTTTCTACCCGGCACCAACAACAGATATTGTTGGAAAAAGGAAAATTGTATAAATTGCCAACAATTTAATTTTGTACATTTTTTGGGCAGAGGGTTATTGGGGGCCTAGCCCGTTTGGGAAAGGTATATATGACACATTTTTCATATAAATTGGCTTTATTAATTGCAAATGTGTACCAATTGCGGGAATTGGATTAGAAAGAAATTTACCATTGCCATTTCATAGAGGTGATAAAAATAATAACAATGTGTGTGGGAATATGTTTGGCTCCTTAATCTCTGGGGATCATTTTGTTAAGATGGGGATGATTTTGTCAATTGTTCTAGGCAATTAAATAAATATTATTATTACGAAGATGTGAATGTGTTTTGAAAGTACTTCAAAGAGTCGAGTAAAATATTAGAATTGGAAAGTGCTCTCACATCAGGCAACTTAGTATTCCTTGAAAGTGATATGATGAAATTCTATGTTTGAGGTCTTTAGTCGGAACTTTTGATATTTGAGGTCTTGAGTCAGCGCTTATATTTAACGTTGCTCCAAATTCGCTATATCTCTCTTTGAAAGATTACCACGAACATTTTCCGGCAAAGTTTTGTTGCGTGTGAGAGTTCGGCTCTGTTTCGTCCTAGCTCAATTATATGGGACATTTTCTTAATTGAGATATCATTTATTTCCTGTCACAGAAACTGTTGTTAATTTATTTATGATTTTTATAAATTATCATAATTTATAAAGTCATTTGTTTGCATACCATCTGCGAACTAAAGCTATAATTATATAAAAATTAAGAAATTATCTGCTTACTTTCCATGAAAAGAAAAAAAACAATAAAGGACAAATACCTCTTGCAGTGAAAGTTTTTTCTCCACTCCTATAAATTTCTTAATTCATTACCGAGAATGTCCCCAACAACTTTTTACACAAATCAATGCCAGAAAAAAAGAACTTCGTTTTCTTGTGCACAAAATTTGTTTATGATATATTTTTACTTCCCTGAAACAAATCACTTTCGCCTGTTATTTGCAGAAACAGATTTGTGTCCCCCTTTTTATTAATAAATGTATAAATCATAAGTCAGCAGCACCAGCGGAAGTGGCTTAGCTTACTTTTGTTTCTTACTAATTACCGATTATTTTTTTCTCTGGCTTAATTTCATAACTTTTGTCATTAAACAGAGACCTCATTTAATATTCGCCAGAAAAAAAGACGAAAAAACAGACGAAACTCCCACTGAGATTTGGCATGACAATAACTGGCCAGACAAAAAAGGGAAAAAAGTTTGATAAAACCATTTGTGCTCTGTTGGATATAAATATTTGTAAAGGATTACATTATTAAATAAAAAAATATGAAAACAACCCCAATTATTTATGTTGAATAATTAGAAATTGTTTTACCTTAGAGTTTTGGATTTATTTATTTGAGTTTACGGGCTACAATCGGATAAAATTATAATTTAAAAAGACTGCAATTGGGCAGAATTATGAGGAATGAACGATTATGAGGAACTTCTGTGGCTTTTAACTATTCGAGAAGCTCTGACGGTGACTAAGTTCCCTGAAGCAACACGTTAACAACTCCAATAACGACGATACCGTCACAATCTTTATTTATTAGCAGCGAATAAAGAATTGAAGAAAACGACTAATCGAAGGACATCACTTTTATTATATTCATATATCGATAAAGGCCCAAATACGATGTCCATAAATGGAGTTAAAAATCCACATTTATTTCGAGATATCAGAATTTTTACTATGGATTGTCGGTAATCCAATTTCGAAATTACAGGAGAAACGCTGAGTACAGTAAAAGGTGACATGAGACCTCGAAGGGTCGTTCGAAGTCATTAAAATGAAAAACAGCACACCTTTCGAACGTCTGAAAGTGCAGAACTAGGATAATAGCAGTATTCGTACTTCAGAATAGCAGGGATGTAACTAACAACATTTACTGAGATGATGGCAACAGAATAGGTGGATAAGGACCCTGAGATATTTATTCTATTAGAAAGCTCCTCAGGCTCATCAAAGATGTGATTATAATGTTAAGATCCTAAAATAACCAACCTATCCGTTTTTCAAGCCTAAGAAATACAAACCTTCTGTAATCAAAACTACGAAGAAGAAAGATGCTGACTAGCAAGCAAAACTCCAATCTCTCCGATGGAAAAATGTTAACTACCAACAACCACCTACTAGTCTCCTGAGAATCGATGGTTATGTCCCTATAAAATTTAAGGGGACCCCCCATTCTCGGGAATAATTTTTTTTTTGATTTAATTCGAATCTACACTAATTCAAGAATGTCCCTACAAAACTTAAAGTGAAAATCTCAAGAACTCTTGAAAATATAGCCGATTTATTGTGTCAGCATCAAGTGACGGCTAAAGGGCTTCTCAAACTTTAAACGCGTTTTTCTCTTTTGCGAATGGTGGGCACGATAACTCAAAGACTAATAACCCAATCGATTCCAAATTTTTACACGTTTCTCTGTGAGTGTATAGCTATCGTATGAACTAGGATAAAGCCAATCGGTGAAGATCTTCCTTATTTTTTAACTAGGTTTTTGGTCAAAAATCAGCGATTTTCCAAAAATATTTTTTCAAAGGTCCGCCATTTTGTTAATTTTAGAGCGAAGTCAATAATCCTAGTTCATATGAGAGACATGTACTCTTTCTAACACTGTTGGAATTTTCGGATTCCGATGTTCCAGTGAGGAGTTATCATGCCCGCCATCAAAAAAGGACATTTCTTTAATTACAAAAAACAACAACAAAACAATAACAAACATTTTTTTGCAAATTATTTTTCTTCTATTTTAAATCTTCAAATATATATGTGCAGAGTTACAAACCTTAACAAGCATTGGTATTGATTTACCAGCCGATTGAAAATCTTGAAAAATTAAAATCGAGAATGGTTGGGGTTCCCTTAAATTAATTTGTTGTGAGCATCGAACGAAGGCTAGAGTGCTTCTCACACTTTAAAAGTGTTTTTCTCGAAACAGTGTTTTTACGATTAGTGAACACTATGACTCAAAAACTAATAACACAATCGGTTCCAAATTTTAACACTTTTTTGTGGACCTACATATGTATCATATCTAACTAGGACCGATCTTCCCTATTTTCCATCTTGGTTTTTGTTCTACCATTGGGATCAGCTCTATGGATTGTCGAACATCGTCCACTTCGAAGAAAATTGCCATTGGCTTTTCTCACTGCGATAAAATTCTCGTATTCATTCTTCATTGAAGCGAAGAAATCAATGTCACAGAAGATTTCTATGTCGTGATCATATACTCAGAAAACACAAAACAAGTGATCTGTGCTGTCACTGCTTAGGGTATGAAAGTCACCGACATAAAATAATTTGAAAACGTAACCCAAGCATCACCAATCTTACCAGATCATGTAACCCCGAAAGTTGCACAAAAAAGGTTAAAATGTGTCAGTCGGTGTGCCGAAAGACATGTTCCCTCAGCCTATGGTTTGCGAGGTATTCCGAATTTCACACAGGTTTTATTATACACTTTATATAAGATATGTGTTATTATCAAAGATATTTCCGATTTAAGGTTGATTAAATCGGTAATAAATTTCGCTTCAAAGGAGAGGTGGGATACCAGAAGATCGGTCTCACCTTCGGACTTGATCTAGACTAGGTAAACATAATATTATATGTTGTACAAAGTTTGGTTCAAATCTGACATTCCATTCTCATGATATTGGATTTAAATTTTTATAGAAAATCTTCCTGAACACAAGTTTTCAAGTCACCCAAGCATAGATGAATTTTTATAGTAAATTTTAAATTCAGCCCAGCTGAACTTGAACTTTGTTTGGAAGAAATATTACGATGTTTGGATGAAATCGGTTACTCCCTTCGACAGACAGACAGACGGTCGGACAGACATTTGCAAATCAACTCCAATTTGTCTGAAACGGATTTGGGCCAAAAAATGTGGGGTTTAAAAGCAATATTTCGATGGAACATTTGTTGTCGTATCATTAGTCATAAGGCTTGGGGATATAAAATCAACAATAAAATATAATGTTGGATGGAGAGGAGTCGAAAAAGGCTGTAGCTCACAACGATCACATATTGTAGCGACTGGAGCTCCTAGCTGGCACATAGAGTTTTTCTGTCAGTAACGACAACCTTTTTGGGGGAAAAGAGATCACCACGGGGGTCATTAATGAGAACTTAACACGAGGCGCTGGACCGATGCTACCGGGCCCATTAGCAGATTGCATTGAAAAAGATGATCCCTGGCAGTTTGAGTCATGGGAATTATTTCTGAGAACTTAAGGCGTGTGCTGTCTTACCAAGTGGTACTGTTTCATTTATACAGTTCTTCGAATCAGCAGTAGTAATTTTAGCATTGCGAGTTCTCAATGAGCAACATATCGCCTCAGCGAAAATGACTTTATCCTCAATATATCAGTACAGCTGATTATATAAAATTATTTGAAAATCCCTGTAAGATCAAAGCCCGATTTAACTGATATATGCAGGAGTTCTCGGTGGACATAAGTCATAGAAATAAGTCAATTTGGCTTATACCTAGAAATACCATCCAGATTTAATTATGATTCGAGTTCCCAAAATTTAATTTTATTCTCCTGTTACTTCTCTCAGGCACATATGCCTTACCAAAGAGTCACCATCTTACTCGATTAGTCCTCGTGTTTTTTTCGTTGTTTTTTTTTTATTTTAGCTAATTAGATGATTTGTCAGCAGTAGCATATCCCAGATGATGGGACTGCCATCTATCGATGACTAGAAACAACGAAACTGACAACATGTTGCAGTGGTTGGGATCCTTGCTAATTTCAATGTTGAAATTTTCCTCACAGTGGCACTATCACCTGTCATTCCTATATTGTGCTTGTTGATGCCGATGTTGGTTATTACAATGCCAAGATGTATTTCATCTCCAGGGGAATGTATTCCTCTTGCTACATATTTTGGAAAACCACTTCGATTTTCCTTTATTTCATATCAGTAGATGATTGGTCTACAATAGCATATCCTAGGTGATGGTAATGCCATCTATCGATGGCTAGAAACAACGAGTACTTGAATTTTCTGCAATGGTTGGGGCGCTTGCTAATTTTAATCTTGTACTTTTAATATCGGTGGCGCTATCTCTTGCCATTCCTATCTTGTGTTTGTTGTTGACGATGTTGGTTATTACAATGTCAGGGGACGTCGGATGTATTTCATCTCGAGTGGAATAAATTCCTCTTGCTAACATATTTCAGAAAACAACTTCGAATTTCTTTTGTCCCTATGAGACAGCAATACGTAAAACTGAACCAAAGGCAGCTACATAAAAAC
>NW_026875210.1:0-10190 GCF_032173495.1 Musca vetustissima
AATTTTGTCATAGCGTATTGAATTAAGTGCAGAATGACTTGTGCTAAGTTTCGTGAAAATCGGTTCAGATTTAGATATAGCTCCCATATATAGTTTCCCCCGATTTTATGTAAATGGGGTACCAAAGTCCATATATATTTTTCGATTTGTACGAAATTTGGTATCGCCTACTGAATTAGGTCTAGAATGATGTGTGAAAAGTTTCGTGAAAATCGGTTCAGATTTAGATATAGCTCCCATATATACTTTCCCCCGATTTTGGGTAAATGATGCACCAAAGTCCCTATAAAACTTTCGATGTGCACGAAATTTGGCACAGCGTATTGAATTAAGTCTAGAATGACATGTGCTAAGTTTCGTGAAAATAGGTTCAGATTTAGATATAGCTCCCACATGTATTTTCATCCGATTTAAGGTAATTGATGCACCAAAGACCCTATATATTTTTCGATTTGCACGAATTTTGGTATAGGGTACTGAATTAAGTCTAGAATGTTGTTGCTAAGCTTCGTGAAAAGGTCCATAGCTAGGCCGATTGACACAACGTACTGATGTTATATAAATTAGCCTCTGGCAAGTTTCCCTGAAATCGGTTCAGATATAGATTTATAACAAAACGCGTCGTCTGTTAGGATACATATGTAGAATATACCCAAAGTGGTGAAGGGTATATATACCCAAAGTGGTGAAGGGTAGTCAGCCCAGTCCGACTTTACTACTTTCCTTACTGGTTTACATGAGAGCTATGATTTTTATACCCTACACAACTATGTTGTCAGGGTATTATAGCTTTGTGCAGCCCCAAGAGTTTGTAACGCCGCGAAATATTGGCCCTAGACCCACCTTTAAGTATACGGATCGTTATATCTCGATTACAACAAATTTGTATTCTATGGCGTATATATTTGCCGATGAAGGATATAGACCCGAGAAGTTGACAGTATATTCAAGAGGAGTGGTTGACATTTAAATTGATACCAATTATATTGTCATATGTATTCGGATGTGGGAGTTACACTTAAATATTTACTGGTGCTTACGTAATAATATATTATTTAGTAACTTATTATCACACTGGAGGGCCGTAATACAGCGCTGATCGCTTTGAAATTTTTCCATTAGGTTCCAGTTATGGTCAAGGACAACGCCTATAATTTTCGGTGATGATCAGACTACAATTTTAGGATGAAGTGGACTGCAGGCCACAAATATAAACCGAACATCACAACACAATCCACGGTGAAGGGGATCTGGACAAGTAATTAGAAGGGCTGTACTGAATATTAGTAATATTCGGAAAATATGCCAGTGTAAGAAAGACTTCTGATCGGGTGCAAATATCATGAAATATTGCCCAGGCTTTCGCAGAAAGTTCAAGTTCCGTGGTAGTTGTGTAGGGTATCGTATGGTCGGTCCCGTCCGATTATACTGCTCCGCTCACTGGTTTACAAAATATTTTTTGCAACAGCCATAATAGGCGTGGATTTTTTAAAAATATGCTTTCGAATGACATAATAGACGTTTATCTTTCAAGTACGCCTATTAAGGCGTGGATTATTTAAAATTTTTTTTTGAAGTTGTTGTTACAAGCGGAATGGCAAATTCAATATACCCTCCTCGATATGGTGTAGGGTATAGAAAAGAAACAACTTTTGTTTCCTCTTCACGTGTCCACAATTCAACAACCATTTGCCTTGGCCATAATGTTTTATAGCTTCATGTCTATGGAATTCCACTTGAAAAAAGCCCCCCAACACCCGAAAAAAAGAGAAAGATAAAGGATTCACTAAATATTTCATGTTCATAGCGAACCAATTTTACGCTCTTCAAATCCTATTATTCAATCCCCAAGTGAAATGTGCAACCGAAATACAAAAATAATACCGAAATCACCAAGAAAAAAACGAAACACAACTAACGAAAAATAAGAACAACAGCCATAACGGCAACAATAATGAAATAAAGCAAAACTATGAGCAACAACAACAACAGTAAATGAAGCAAGTTTCTTTATTTCATGTTGCCTTCTTCGCCTTGCAACATAAACCGAAAAGTCTAATAACAACAACAACAAAAGTACTTGAAATTGTTTTTAGTATGTTGTGAAATTTTGAGCTGCCCTCTTAGATTACTGTTAAGGTGGATGGGAGTGGGGGTTGGATGGAAAGAGTTGTTTATGGCCCTCTTGTCGAATAGTCCGGTGGTATAAAGTTGTGGTTTTGTATTCCCCACAAAATAAATCAAATACGTTTTCAGCCTATACGACTTTAATCAGACGATGTTACATTTAACACTGTAACAGAGAGATGTCTAGTTATCGGATGTCAGAGGAAGGGATTTCATAGTTTCGAATTTCCATTAAGCATCACCAAACTTATAACCAGGGGATAGAATAAAATTGTCTTATTTTTAAGATTAATAGCCTTACACAACATGGAATTATTTGCAGATGCATTGCATTTGAAGATTTGAGACAATTTATGAGGGAGAGAAAAAAATGATCAATAAAGTTCCATGATTTGACATATTCCCTATAAAAAAGACCCGTACTCTTTTTATGTATATTAATGATCCAGGGCGCATTCTCCGGACAATTTTTTATGTCAATTTTAATATTTTTTGAAATTGTTCCAAAGTCCTTGAAATGCCATGAAAGTGAGTGAGTGATTTTCAGTAGTGCTAGTGGGTTGGATGGATAACTTTTAGTATGAGAATTTTCTAACTAATGAGAAACAAAAATACCAAATTACATATGATTAAGTTGAAAAAGTGGCCAAACGACCTTAAAAAAATCGAATATTGGCACACATTTGTAGGGGGGTTACTCTGATATTGATAAATTTTGATAATTTTAGAAACGTGTACAAACTCCTCAATATATCTGTTATATAAAAAGTGGACTAATATTTATAATTTTTGGAAGACATAATTTCTACTCAATAAAAATCCAAAATATAAAATGGGAGCCAATTCTCTGGACAACCGTACCAGTACACAAACGCTTCTCTGAAATTTGAGTCAATATTCATAGTTTTTGGTGGGGAAATTTTCCATCCAAATAGTATCCAATATATACTGGGGTTACGGTTATATGGAGCTTTTTTTGTAGGGAGATTTTCTATTCAATGAGAATTCTAAATAGAAAATTAAAAATAATTCGGTTGAAACCCATGACAAACCCCCGATTTTATGAGAGCTACCCAAATACAGGTAATTTGGATGGAAAATATGCCAAAAATAATGGGGTACCATTGTATAAGGCGTTCAGCACACAATTCAATTACCTCCACCTTTTTAAAAAATCGTGAATATAAGTGTAAAAAAAATATCTTTCCTGGATAATTAAGATTAGTTTTATCATGCATTCTATATTATAAAGTTTAATTCATATTATAAAGGAATTCTAAAATCAACATACACTTCATCATGACTTTCATCAAATTTTTGCTTTAGGGACTTAAAAGATGTGTGCACTAAGACATCCGTATGGGAGCAACCCTAAAACTTGGGCCAATATTAATAATTTGTTGTAGAAAGAGGCGAACAAGAGAGAGCAGAAAGTTGGGTCAATAATAATTACTTTTGGTAGATAAGAATCGGTGATACATTTATATGAAGGCTATCTTGTTAGGCCAATATTGATAATAGTTGGTAGAAAACTGTTCTAATCAATGATAATCCTAAAAATAAAATTAGAAACAATTCAGTTGATGAACGTATCCAAAGCTTAAAAAATACGAAAAATGAGGTGTGTCGTAATATTGGGGCCTCCCTTAATATTTATGTGTTTAATCTGACATAAAGTCGATACATCCCCTATATTTGTTGTTTTTTAATTCCATAGTAATGAACTAACTTACCCAAATTAAATTTTACACAATGAGCTGGAACAAATTTGTCAATTTCATTTGACAAATTTCCTAACATACAACAGTACAGTAGACCACGGATATAAGAACATCCGAAAAAATCAAGGAAATTGTTCATATAAGCGGGGTTTTCTTATAGGAATGTATTTTATATAACTAACTATTTTATTATATGTGTGAACATTTTTTTAAGTCTGAGTTTTTCTTTTTAAGAAGTTCTTATATCCGTGGTCTACTGTACTTACAAATAAATAAATGACAACATTTAAATATGACAAGAACGACTTACCAACATCGTTTGTAGTTACGACAATGCTCTCAATCTAAACTTAGAGTGCACATTACACAGCAGAGAGACCGAGAGAACAACGTCGACAGCGACGTCTATTTAATAACTGTGCATATGAAAACAGGGAGAAACAGCAAGAGAGAGTGACTGAGATCAAATGCCTATGGCGTCGACGTTGCCGATGTAGAAAACACATAAAAAACATAATGCGCAATTAAAGGAATAATAAAAAACACACTGAAAAATATTTGTGAATTTGTTAATAAATTTATCGAAATATATTTAAAACACACGTTTTTAGATTCTCGATAACATTTCGCACTGAATTTAATATTAATAAACGACCGAAGAAAGACTGCAGACGCGACACCGCCCGATCACACGTTTTTATCAACTTGTCAAAACGAAAGCACAAAACAAACTGAGCTCAAATTGTGGTGCAGTGTTGTCAACATCACCAGTTTGAGGATTTTCTGATTTAAAACGTTTCAACACCCGAGTACATTTTTCCACTATTTTGTATTTCGGTTCATCTGTTTCGAATTTCGATGCAATACAAATTTATTGAATTAATTTGTATTATAGTTGATTAAATTGAAAATCAGGTAAAATGGTACTTTTTTGCCAATAGTCGGCACTTTTTTCAAATTGTCGGCATGTCATTTCATGAAAAAAAATATATGAAATAATTTTATTTTATTAAGGATTTAAACCATGAAAAACCAAGCAAAACTGACTTTTTATGTTCTTTACAATTACGAAAAAGCTTATTGAAGATTATTCAAGGCATTTTTCATATTTGGTTATAGAATTGTTTATTTTTTGAAGTTATATACTTTGATGCCGATTATTGGCACATGACGGTATTAGGAGCACTTACCCTATATATATTTTTAAATGTAATAAAAATCTATGTCGTTTGCGACGCAATATTTAAGATAGAGCTTCAAACTATTGAACATACGCTGCTACTACACCTAAGTTTTTAGGCTTTTGAACACGTTTTTCAACCTTAGCAACTTTGATATTGTATTTTTATCATTTCCCACGTTTTTCAACCAAATGATCTGAACATTTATATTTTAAATAATCATAATGTAGAAAATATCCCTTGCAAAAACGGTTAATATTGGACTAAGTGTATCATTCAACAGTACCCCGCATTATTTGGTATTTTAGGTATTAAGGGTAGGTTTTCAACCAAACTGTCTATAATTTTATAGTTAGGATTCTCATTGAATAAAAAATCTTCCAAACAAAAATCATTAACGATACCTCTATTATTCGGTGATACTCTGTGAGAACCCTTTAGTAGAGTTCAAGCAGATCCCAAACGTCTGCAATGCACTCTACAACACTCGTCTAATTATTGCTCTTCTTGTGTTTATTGTGATGCCTAAAACCCAAACAGGTTGTCTAAAATATGTTTCACGTTTTCATATTTGGTTGGACGAGTTTCATTCCATTCATTGTAATTCGTACCACCCCATTAAACTTGCTTTGTGGAATTTCTAAATAGTGGTGTTATTTTCGTTATGTGTTTTTTCATGAATGTTCAGATTTTAAGAAATAATTCAAGTTTTTGGTTGTAAATCTAGTTTCTCAGTATGGTTTTGTTGTTGTTTTTGCTGCTCCTGTTGTAGTTTAGATATTGACTGACCAATACACAAGATATTTTTAGAGATAGTGTTATTGTTGCTGCTGTTGTTTCCATTGCTATTCCTTTGTATTGTTGAGAGGTCAGTTTTGGTGTTACATAGATTACCGTCAAGTTATTTTGTCTGGGCATCATCGGTACTCTTCAATGAAAGGATTTTTGTTTTTGCCAAATTTGTTCTTGACTTTATGAACGAGGGTAGGAAACAAATTATCCTTAAACCAGTAAGGAAAGTAGTAAAGTCGGGCGGGCCCGACTATATGATACCAATCACTACTTTGGGTATATTCAACAGTTGGAATCCTAACAGACGTCGCATTTTTGAAGGACCATTAACATGAAATTAAACATGCCATTCTGCAACCTATACTAAATTTTGGTCAGATATAGTGTTGCTTCTTGCAATGGGACAAAATTATGTAAATAAATTTAAAGCAAAATATCGAAATCTAAACTGATTTCATCGAAACTTGTCACATGTTCAGTATGTTTTGTACATTCGGTCACATTTTGAGTTCTTCATTTACTTATAAATCCAAATTTCGTGCAAATCGAGGGATATATAGGGACTTTGGTGCACTATTTACCTAAAATCGGGCGAAACTATATATGGGAGCTATAACTAAATATGAACCGATTTTTACGAAATTCAATACACATCATTCTAGGCTTAATTCAGTGCGCTTTTGTTGAGAATACTTTGCATATAACTACTTTAATTCAACATTATTATTTAATCAAATAATCCTTGAAGTCTTTCTTTGTCATAGAAAATAAATTTTATATTAATATAAAATATTGTCTCAAAAAAGCAATACTTTTCAATATTCCATTGCGCATTTATTCTGATTCAATAGGTTATGGGCCCAGCGCCATAACGGGGATATAAGGAAAAATCTGAAGGATTAATTTAAACAATAATTTGGTGAGAACAAATATATTCAATTTTTGGGTTGTGTGAGTTAAGATCTCGTGCTGAAGAACAAATAATGACATCGTATAATGGCCGTATTCCGTTATTCAACGGAAATAATTATTTGACCTGGAAGACACAGATGGAAGCTGTTTTGCACAAAAACAGACTGCTTAACATTGTGTTGGGAGTGGATAAAGCACCAAATATAGGCAGTCTCCCCAGAAATCCTACAAACGAACAACGAGCTGAATTTGAAGAAAAAATGGAAGTTTTACAAAGGTTTATCGAAAAGGATATGGATGCAAGAGCCGAGATTTTGATAGCATTGGAACCGAATATAGTGAACACGGTAAGGAATATAAAAACGTCAAGCGAAATGTGGAAGCATCTTCAAGATACATACGACCGCAAAACAACAAGAAAAAAAATTGAGTGTTATAGGAAACTGCTGAACTTGAAAATGTCGGATAATCAAACTATTTCTGAGTTTTTTATCGAGTTTGAAACGTGTTCATCATCAATATCGGAAATGGGGGTTGAACTCGATGAAGATCTGCAAGCTGTTGTAATTGTCGATGCGTTACCAGATAAATTTTCAGCCGTTAAGGCGGCTGTTGATACTGCTAACGAATTTCCAAAACTTGATGTCTTGAAGGCAAGGTTGCTTGAAATTGGCGAAAAAGTTGAAGTAAGCCAAGATGCTGCAATGAAAGCAAAGCATTTCAAGAAGAAGGCAGAAACGTATCCGAATTACAACCTAAATCTAATGGAAGGTAGGTACAAAAAGACAATAACATGTTTTCGGTGTAAGAAAAAAGGACACAAGGCTAAAGACTGCAGAGCGAAAATATCTATTGAATGGAACTCAAGATCCAGTGAAGACAAGGAAAATTCTTTGGGCGCTACAGAAAATGCATATTTTGTCAGATCTAAACAGGAATGGGTAATAGATAGTGGCGCATCATCACACATGTGCAATGATAAATCTCTTTTTCGTAATCTTGACACGAGCTATACTGGAAACGTCAAGTTAGCGGATGATAAAGGAATAGATATCAAAGGCATAGGGAAAGTGGCGATTTGTGTAAATGTTAGCGGAGAAAAGGCCATTTACTTAAATAACGTCTTATATGTACCAGATTTAAAGCACAATCTCTTGTCTACCAGTAAGGCCACTGATTCAGGTTGCAAAGTAGTAATGGAAGAAAATAAGGCATTTATTATGCGAAAGGGCAATATCCTGATAGAAGGCTGTAAGAAAAATAGCATATATACTGTCAACATATTTGAAAAGGAGATAGCCGCAAATTCTGTGAGTAAAAGTGCTGAAAATGAGTTTAAATTATGGCATGGGCGTTATGGTCATTTAAACTGCAAAGATCTGAGTAAGCTATCATCTTTTCAAATGGTGAAAGGATTACCTAGCTTGAAGACAATAAAAATTGATTGTGAAGCGTGCATTCGTGGAAAACAAACAAGAAAATCTTTTCCCCGAAAGAATGAAAAATCATCCACCGATGTGTTGCAACTTATTCATACAGACCTATGTGGTCCAATGAGGTGTGAGTCAATGGGAAGAAGCCTTTATTTTGCAACATTCATCGATGATTTCTCACGAAAAGTTTTTGTCTTTTTTCTCAGACATAAAGATCAATATTTAGAGGCTTTTAAGGAATTTAAGGCAATTGTAGAAAATGAGACTGGAAAGAGAATTAAGATATTGCGAAGTGATAATGCCAAAGAATTAGTCAGCGAAAAATTTTCAAAGTTCTTGAAAGATTGTGGTATTTATCGTCAGCTTACTGTAGAATACACCCCACAGCAGAATGGAGTTGCCGAACGTATGAATCGGACGTTAGTCGAGATGGGTCGCTGTTATATGTTAGAGGCTGATCTACCGACTTCTTTGTGGGCTGAAATTATAAATACATCAGCATATATTAGAAATCGATGTCCAACAAATTTAAATAATGGAAAAACCCCTGAAGAATTGTGGACAGGTAAGAGACCGTGCGTGAAACATCTGCGGCAAATAGGATGTAAAGCATTTGCCCTAAATAAGAAGTCTAAATCCAAATGGGAAGCAAGAAGTAATGAGTATATATTAGTGGGATACTCAAATGAATCAAAGTCATATCGGTTGTGGAGACCGGGCACCAAAAATGTTATAAAGAGCTGTGATGTAAGATTCATCGAAAACGAGTTATTCAAGAATACAAAAAAAGCTGATACTGATTTATTTTATGAATTTGAAATCAAAACTCTTGACAATATTAATAATGAAATATCAAATGATGATGAGCAAGAATCAAATGACGGGCTTTTGGAACGTGATGATAAGGAGCTTGACATAGAAATTTCCAAAGAAAGAATCAATCAGAAGCCTGATAAACCTGATAACAATAACACCAAATCTGTTGGAACGAACAGTCAAGAACCACTTGAATCCATTAAACATCGACTAAGGTCATGGTCATTTAGGAAAAATAATGAATCGTCCCATATGGTTGATGAAAAAAGTATGGACCCAAGATCAATTAAAGAAGCATTATCATCAAACCATGCTGCCGAATGGAATGAAGCTATTAATGAAGAATACGCATCATTGATGAAAAACAAAACATGGACATTAAGTGACTTACCAGAAGGAAGAAAAGCTGTTGGTTGCAGATGGGTCTTTAAATCAAAAATTAGACCTGATGGAACAGTAGAAAAACGCAAAGCAAGACTGGTCGCCAAAGGATACTCCCAAGTTATGGGTATAGATTATGTGGATACGTTTGCTCCGGTTGTAAGACAGACATCATTGAGATTGATTTATGCTCTTTCAGCGGAGCATAATCTTCAACTACGGCAACTAGATGTATCTTCAGCATTTTTAAACGGAACATTAGACGAAGAAATCTACATGGAGCAGCCAGAGATGTTTGTAGAAGAGGCAACAAAACATAAGGTATGCAAGTTACAAAAATCTATCTATGGACTCAAACAATCTGGAAGACAATGGTTTAAATGTATTGATGCTATAATTTTAGAGTTTGGTTTAAACCGATCAAAGTATGACCAGTGTATGTATTACATCAACAATGCAGAATCTTGCATGATTGTTGCACTCTATGTTGACGATATAGTCATTGCGTGTAATAACAAGATATTGACAGAAAAATTTGTTAAGACACTTCAGTCAAAATTTAATATCCGAGACATGGGTATTCCAAAACATTGCATTGGTCTTGAAGTATATGTAAAGAAAAATGAAATTTCAATATCACAATCAGGATACATAAAACTGTTAGTAACGAAATATAATTTAGAGAAATGCAAACCAGTCAAGATGCCCATGATAGCTAATATGAAGTTAGAAAAGGAACCGCAAGTTGCAGGAGAAAAAGAAAAAGTTGACGAAAAGCAATATCAAGAATTAATAGGACATTTATTATACATATCACTGCACAGTAG
>NW_026875211.1:0-10298 GCF_032173495.1 Musca vetustissima
TTTTGAACTGCAAGTAACCTGTTACCGAATAGCAGACATTATTCGGCGAATATTATTCGGCAAAGAGCTTATTCTGTTAACTGCGTATGAGTACAAAGTACTCTCTGTGTACAGAACAATAGTGTTGGATTAATAGAGTATGAGAGCAATTAACAGTTGGCTGGTGGAACATTGATTTGTTTTGATTCATCTAAATTGTGGGTAGTTACCAGATTGTAGGACATTGGAAAACAATGGGATTGTTTTTGAGTAAAGAAACAAAATATGAATTATAACAAATATATGTAAACCCTGAAGTTTTGAATTTTTTTCATCATTTCAAATTTTTAAAGAATATTTTTAGGCGGACTATATGGCTTTTAAGTGTGGATTTTTCCAAGAATATATTCAGGCGGACTATAGCGTGGATTTTTAAATAATATTTTTAGGCGGATTTTGGAGTCAATAATCGTTGACTTTTAACGAATATTTTTAGGCGGACATTGGGGTCAATAAGCGTGGATTTTTAAAGAATGTTTTTAGGCGGACTTTAGGGTCTATAAGCGTGGATTTGTAAAGAATATTTTTAGGCGGACTTTGGGGTCAATAAGCGTGGATTTTTAAAGAATATTTTTAGGCGGACTTTGGGGTCAATAAGCGTGGATTTTTAAAGAATATTTTTAGGCGGACTTTGGGGTCAATAAGCGTGGATTTTTAAAGAATATTTTTAGGCGGACTTTAGGGTCAATAAGCGTGGATTTTTAAAGAATGTTTTTAGGCGGACTTTAGGGTCTATAAGCGTGATTTTTTAAAGAATGTTTTTAGGGTCTATAAGCGTGGATTTTTTAAAGAACATTTTATTTTTGATTTTGTTGTGATTATCCCTATGAAATTATCATTATTATTAAATTATTTCTTTTATTCCGTATGTAACACATCGAATAAATCATCGGCAACCCCATGATCATAGTTAAAAAATTGAATACATCGGATTCTTGTTGAATAAAAAACTTCATTCCAGAAATTAGTCGATATGGGTTAACATTTTGAAAAAAAATTAACAAAATTTAATTTTCGGTATGTTCAAGTTCCTACCCCAGCTTTAGAAACTGAGTGTCTGCAGGAACAACCTACTACCACATGCACATATGTGTCCTTCCGATTAATGGAATTTTAAATGCACACCATGTGGTGGAGGAATAATAAGTTCTGTCCGGCCGAATATTTTTAATAGGAGCATAATCGTGATTTTTTTAATATATATATATCTTTTACATATAAAATTTAATTTTTAAGGAATATCTTTTTTGGAGTTCATCAGTCCCATATACATGGAATTTTTTACCAGAATTTTTAATTTGGTTCAAACAGAAAATATCAAAATATTTTTAATAATATCTCTCAAGAGAATTTCACACCCATATTTCTTAATATTTAATCATCAGACCCTTAAGCCGTCCGTCTGTCCATTATAATTTGTAAACACAGGCCACAGTTGTGGACCGATCATCACGAAATTTTGCATGTAGGATGGCTTCTGGCCAAAGAAGGCCCCTATTTTATTTTTGGTAATTATCGGTTATTATATATGGGGTTAAATGGACCAAAAATTTATTTTTTCTGTTGTATGGTCGCTCTAAATTTTACGTAAATAACGCTTTGAAATTTTACATGAAGTTCCGGTTATGGTCAAGAGCGGCGCTTATAATTTTCGGTTATGTTGATATAATATTTAGGAGGTGCAATAAACTGAACACATTATTTTTGTCAGATTTTCTAGACGCTCTAGAGGTTATTATTATCTGCAAAACTACACATATTTTACACTATGAAGGGGATCTGACCAAATACTGAGAATGTCTGTTTGATGATGATCGGTAAATATTCTATGGGTCAAATCAAAATCAAAAATCTTAAGTGACCAAATTTTTATTTTATTGAAAACAAGATTTATGAAATATGCCAGGGTTATAAAATGGAGCTGTTGTCCTATAATCGATCAAGAAGGTTCAAATATCGCGAAATATTTCCAAGCTCAGAATATGGAACCGCAGAGAGTTCAATTTTTGTGTAGTTGTGAAGGTTATATTTGGTCGGCCCCGTCCGACTATACTGCTCAGCTAACTGTTTTATTTATTTTTTTAATATTTTTATAGTTTCATTTTTTTAATAATTAGTTTGGAAATATTGTGTGTTTTAATAGCAAATATTCACCAATGTATAGACATATTTCCAATTATTTATCTAGTCGAATAAAAGTTAAGTTTATTACCTAAATTTTGACACCCATTTCATTAAAATCGATCAAGTAGTTTGTAAGTTAGGAGGGATTGAAGTCAGGGAATATAAATACCCACTTTCTCTACAAAAAATACCCACGTTTTCCCCCCACTTAACATATGGCAACTTGTTCCATGTAAACAAACAAATCAATGCATTGTTTTCAAAACAAAACAAACGTTACTCATCGCACAGCACAGCTCGCGCACACATACAACTACACTCCCACAACAACGTATGCCGTACATTGCTCGTTTGCTTTTAACATGAAACGAAAGCATTCGGTTTGGGGGGGGGGGCTTCGCTTATTTGCAATTCTCTTCCGCTTTATTGTTTTGTTATGCTCACTCTCTCTCACACACATTTCTCCAGTGTTTATCACAAAAGCTTTGAAATGTGAGTGCAAAAAAACTGTTAAGCTCTCGATATATTAGTAAAACAAGCTTTTTTGTTGTGATCTTGTGGGAGAGCAACACTCAACAAAGAGTCGTTCATATTGTGTGTGTTTGTGGGGAAATGGCACAGAGAGAGACGTTTGCATGACTGGCTGGATGGCTGGCTGGATCGATGAATGAATAAAAATGGGTGGATGGTGGGTTGTTGTGTTAAGTTGCCGTCTCCACATATGATCAGTTGAATTTGTCTCGCCTTAGCAGGAGGTTGTTGATAGCTCTTCTCGAAGAAGCACAACAACATCACCTATAACCACCCCATTCATTAAAAAAACAATAAAACGCGGGTTTTAAAAATTAATAAATAAAATAAATTCATGCATTCGTTAAATACTAAATTGACAACAAAAATATAATTCGAACGAACTTTTGAAAAAAAAAATATTAAATTGGGAATATCAACGAGTTTTTCTTTTGGAAAAATAATTAAATAAAAAATTATAAATTTTCTTACAAAAAATTGTCACAAGACGTGTGTGCAAAGTGTTTTAGTGTAGAGTGTTTGAAACAACAACAACAAAAAATTATTAACATTTTTGTATTTGAAAACTAAAACAGTTGCAAAAACGTAAATTGTGTTTGAAAAAAAAAATAAAACAACAACTACAAAATATACGGCAATTGAAATAAAATGCGATTAAAATTATTAGCCCTTAAATGAAATAAAAATTACAACAACAACGATTGAAACGAATATTGATCTGAGAGAAATAAAAAAAACAACAACAAAACAGAACAAAGATCAGCTGCAACAACAAGAACAACAAAATGTAAGAAAAATTTATAATTAAAATAAGAATAAAATTAAAACAAAAAAATTTGACCACAAGTCGCACAAAAGAATTTTGAGTTCAGTTCACCAAGTGTAGAAAGTCATTTCAGAAAAAAACGAAATTATCTTCAATTAACCAGGCAACTAACCAACCAACCCCCAAGTCTGTCGGTTCCACGAACCAATCATCATCATTCCTCCTCTCACATTAAGACAATAGCAGCCACAACTGAAATTAGCTACAACAAAAAAAAAATCTACAACAAAAAACTGCATAAATTATAAGCGACATAAAATGAACAAATCATTCATTTCTACGTATCTCCCAACCCCGCCGACTTTTTGTCCCCCCGCATCAGCACCACCTCCACCCTTTCACAGACAGCATTCTTCATCATACAGAACAGCATCTCTCATTAGTTAGAGTCATAAATTATTTAATACACAAAGACAATGGACAGATAGACAGGCGTCTCGTTTACGGGAACATATTTTTTCCGATTTTTATAAATAAAAAAGTCCCATGTTTTTCGTATTCTTATTCGGAAAAATAAAAACAAAGAATGTTCTTTATTATTATATCCAAAAAGGGGAGAACCGATTTTTATAAGGCTGCCATTGTCATATTTTTGTATAGCTCACTCCTAGACCATACCTCGTATAGCAAGAACATTTTTTTCGCAACTAAGCATTTGCTGTACCTTAAATGGCATCGTCCATGATCAGGTCTCTTCTTCTTCTTCTTCAATCCTGTTTTCAACACATTAGCGAATTTCCAGTTCCTCAAGCCTAACTAAGATCTACTGCTGCTAGTGTTTGCCTTAATTGGTGATGGCCTGTCATGTAATGTTCTGAGCTGTCAGTTCTTTTAGCCACTAGTTATTCATGTGTAGCTAGGAATTAATAGGAAGGCTAGGCTGAATTCTATAGCTGCGTGCTTAGCTCACATTCATCACTATTGGGCTGAACAAAAAGAACATAGAATGAGGAATTTCCAGCATCATGTTGTTGGGTTTTGGATTTTTCCCCAAGACAGTGGTTGCCTAACCGAGCCTCTATGTTTTTTTGTGGCACTCCTTCGACTAATAAATAAAGGCATGTGGATTTTCTTGGCGTGGCGTGGACAAGGCGTGGATTTAAAAAAAATATATATTTTTTAAAGAAACCTAAAGGCGTGTATTTCGAAATATATATATTTTTTATTGAAAATTGCGAAAGTCGAGTCGGTATTAAAAAAAGTAGTTTCCAAGAATCAGAAATTTTTTTAAAGAATAATTTTTTCCAAGACCTACAGATACATGGATTTTAAACGGTTTTTATATACCTACAGAGGCGTCGATTTTTTAAAAAAATATTTTTCACCTTTGCGTAGTTTAAAAAAAATATTTTTTAAAGCCCAACAGTGGCGTGGATTCTTAAACATATTTTTAAAAAGAACACCAGAGGCGTAAGTTTAAAAAAAGGTCTATATATATATATAGTCGACGATTCAAAAAAATATTTTTTCAAAGACCCACGGAAGGGTTAAATTAAAAAAAATACTTTTTCAATAAATGAAATGAATTTTTAAAAAATATTTTTTTTTTTCAAGAACATTTTTAAAGAATAATTTTGTACCCAAAAAGGCGTTGATTAAAAAAAAAACAAATATATTTTAAAACCCACAGTGGTTAGAATTAAAAAAAATCAAAGACCCACAGAGTCATTAAATAAAAAAAATATTTTTTTTCAAAAAATATTTAAAAACCAGTAAAGAAACCGATTTCACGAAACTTAACTCACATCATTCTAGACCTAATTTATTACGCTGTGCCAAATTTCGTGCAAATCGAGAGATACATAGGTACATTGGTGGACCATTTACATTAAATCGGACGAAACTATATGTGAGAGCTATATCTAAATCTGAACTGATTTTCAGGAAACTTAACACACGTCATTCTATGCCTAATTCATTACGCTGTTCCAAATTTGGTGCAAACCGAAGGTTATAAAGGGACTTTGGTGCACCATTTACCTTAAATCGGACGAAAATATATATGGGAGCTATATCTAAAACTGAACAGATTTTCGCGAAACTTAACACACTTCATTCTATACCTAATTTATTACGCTGTGCCAAATTTCGTGGAAATCGAAAGATATATAGGGACTTTGGTGCACCATTTACATTAAATCGGACGAAAAAATATATGGGAGCTATATCTAAATCTGAACCGATTTTCAGGAAACTTAACACACATCATTCTAGACCTAATTCATTACGTTGTGCCCAATTTCGTGCAAATCGAAAGATATATAGGGACTTTGGTGGTGCATTTACATTAAATCGGACGAAACTATATATGAGAACTATATCTAAATCTGAACTGATTTTCAGAAAAAACTTAACACATACGTTGTATGCCTAATTCATTACGCTGTGCCAAATTCGCGCAAATCGAAAGATATATAGGGACTTTGGTGCACCATTTACATTAAATCGGATTAAAATATATATAGGAGCTATATCTAAATCTAAACCGATTTTCAGGAAACTTAACACACAGCATTCTAGACTCAAGTCATTACGCTGTGCCAAATTTCGTGCAAATCGAGATATACATAGGGACTTTGGTGCACCATTTACATTAAATCGGACGAAAATGTAATGGGAACTATATCTAAATCTGAACCGATTTTCAGGAAACTTAACACACATTATTCTATGCATAATTCATTACGCTGTGCCAAATTTCGCGCAAATCGAAAGATATATAGGGACTTTGGTGGACAATTACATTAAATCGGACGAAAATATATGTATATGGGAGCTATACCTAAATCTGAACCGATTTTTCCCAATTTCAACAGGGTTCGTCCTTGGGCCAAATAAGTGGCCTATGCCAAATTTCATCCAAATCGGATCATAAATGCGACCTGTACTTTGTTCACAAAAATACATTAACGGACGAACGGAGATGTTTAAATCGACTCAGAAAGTGATTCTAATTATATGCTCAAAAGGAACCATGTGTCTATCTCGTTACCTTTTGCCTGTTACAGACATATGCACAAAGATATAATACCCTGTACCACAGTGTGGTGAAGGGTATACAAATTCAAAAAACCACATAGGCGTGAATAAAAAAATATAAAGACCCACAGAAGCGTGAATTTTTAAAACATATTTTTTTCAAAGGCCCACAGAGGCGTTAAATTAAAAAATACGTTTTTTTAAAGACCCAAAAAAATTGAAAAATATTTTTTTAAATAGATATTTTTAAAGAAAAATAATTTTGTAAATAAAAAAATATTTTTTTTTAAATATTTTTGTTAGGACTACATTTTCTTGGACCCAAGAACAAATTTTTCCAAGACCCGCTATCTAGATCAGTGGGTCGATTCACTATCAAAATTAAGCAATTCTCAAATCGATAAAATATTATAACGACAAAATAAACAATATTTTAATTCTATAACAGTTTTTAGCAACAATTGTTAAAAATGTTGTTAATAAACAACAGCAAAAAATTCGAAGTTAACTTATAGACAAATATTCTTTAATATTGAACATGCCTTGTTTTGTTCAAAATTTGTATGTATTTTGTTTTCAAAATGTTCAAAATTAAAAGCTTTTTGAAAGTTTATCGACAATTTGTCTACATTTTTACAGAATAACATTTTCGATACTGCAAGCGATTTTATGTGTAGACAAAATTGTCGATTGTCGGATAGTTATAAGTTACTGAATCGACCTACAGAATATAATACTATGTCCGTCTGTTGAAATCACGATTGAGCTCGCAATTTTGAAAACATGTTTTAACATTTTGTACAAACATTATTGCTACTACTCCTAAGATGTTTGGGCTTGAAAATGCTTAGCCTTCCCGATTTGACTCTAATTATATATTATTGAGCAGAAAATCTCCTTACCAAAAATTATCAACAAGTGGTAAAAATTTCCGGTTTGTCCCCATATAACAGCAATTTTTTCAAAATCCCAAAAAAGGAATATTGTTGGTTAGAATAATTGCTTAAGGGCTCACAAATGCGTAGATATTTTTAAAAAAAAAAAATTGTTAATGACTTTCAGGTTTGCGGATTTTTCATGATATCTCCAAAGACTTACGGTCACATTATTTATTTTTTTTTTAGGTTCTGTTTCCTAGGAAATCTTCTGAATTAGATTTTATTTCAATTCCTTGTATATTTCCATAATCCCAATAAATATTTCATTAAAGTGCGAAAAAATTTAAATTTTTATGAAACAAAATCATCGCCAACAGCTTCTCGTCTCAATTAAATATGTAACAAGTGTTTCAAATGTAATAATTACGTTTAATTTATTTACTTATTCAAAATTTGTTTGTTACATTTACAACCAAATTTATGGCGTCGTATTCGATTTTTTTCTTCGCCTCTTAATTTTGGTAATCTACGTAACAAGACCTACCTGAATACTTTGACGTTGTGACCACTTCTTTTTTTGAGGAAACACTACGGAACTGTCCGTAATGTTGGATCAAACTTACCGAAACCAAACACAAAACTATATTCGAACATTGAACTCTGGACGTGGTTGGCATATTTGATAAGTTTCGATGGTTCGTTTTTATTTTTATCGATCAATATTGTGAACTTGAAAGAACTTGACCGGACATTTATATAAAGGGAGGAGGAAATAAATGAACGAAATTTTGAGAATATTTTTTTTTTTCAATTCCACTCAGGTTAAAAGTGACCTTGATATGGCCGAACACTGAAAATCTATGTTTAAGGGGAAAAGTGTGGTTAAAAAAATTGGTTATGGATTTTATATATATTTTTTTAATAAATTTAAAATAGAAAATTTTTCTAAAAAATCGATCCAAGATTTAAACTTTGTGACAATTTCTTAAAAAAAATAAAATTGAATTTATTTCTTAGAATTTTTTACAATAGATTTTTAGAAGTAATTTTTGTAAAGAAAGCATTCTTTAAAAAAATGTAATTAGAAGAAGATAAATAGGAACCAACTGCAAAAAGTGATGTATGTTCAACATCATTTCGAGTTGCTTCAAATCTATTGTGGGAACTGAAATCTGAATTTTTTATGTCTGGCGTTCCGCAGGATTCAACACAATTTAAGCCTCCATTGAAAGACATATTTTAGAGTGGGTTGCAGATAAAATCCTAGGGGTAAAATTATATTGAGTTTTGCGGGTTCGAAAAAATATTTTAGAATTCTAATTGAAAATATTTTGTTTGTCCTGCCTGTAGGTTTGGACCTTGGCGCCTTCGTATTCCCAAACATTGGTCATCATTTTTCCTTCATACCTATGTTTACATTCAATTAACCGATAACTAACAAAATAATAGCCCTGAATTACGTTTGTCAGATAACAAGTGACCAAAATTATTGTTATAATTTCGGCAACATATTTTATGAAGTGACTATTTGCCATGACGATAAAAAATATTTCGAATATATATTGAAATTTTCTTTATCAATTGTTTGGCTTTTTTGTTGTTATCTCTTTGTGTTTAGTTGTCTCTTCTTGTCAGTCATGGACAACGAACTTCCTGTGGAATTTTATGAATCACCCAGAACTGGCTGAAATTTTAGCTCAACTTAGAGTCTGAATAATATTCTGTTACTGTGTTAGCATAAAACAATACAACTGTAACGGTCCTAGCCTTTATTTCCTACCAAAGTCATTTGTCACAACGGCGGATATTTTATAAAAATATTTTTCTCAGATCCTAACATAGGCGTGGATTTTCAAAAATATTTTTCCTTAGCTATAAAATTTTTTTTCCTAGTTGTTGGATTTGGAGTGGATTTTTTATACCCTTCACCACACTGTGGTACAGGGTATTATGTCTTTGTGCATATGTTTGTAACAGGCAAAAATAATCGAGATAGACCCATGGTTCCCTTTAAGAATATGCACAGAATCACTTTCTGAGTCGATTTATGCATGTCCGTCCGTCCATGTATTTTTGTGAACAAAGTACAGGTCGCATTTATGATCCGATTTGGATGAAATTTGGCATAGGTCACTTATTTGGCCCAAGGACGAACCCTATTGAAACTGGGAAAAATCGGTTTAGATTTAGATATAGCTCCAATATATATTTTCGTCCGATTTAATTTAAATGTTGCACTAATGTCCCTATATATCTTTCGATTTGCACGAAATTTGGCACAGCCTATAGAATTAAGCCTAGAACGATGTGTGCTAGGTTTCCTGAAAATCGGTCCAGCTATATATATAGCTCCCATATATAGTTTTGTCCGATTTTATGTAAATGATGCACCAATGTCCTTATATATCTTTCGATTTACACGAAATTTTGCATAGCGTACTATATTAAGTCTAGAACGATGTGTGTTGATTTTCGTGAAAATCGGTTCAGATTTAGATATAGCTCCCATATATACTTTCGTCCGATTTATTGTAAATGGTCCACCAAAGTCCCTAAATATCATTCGATTTGCACGAAATTTGGCACAGCGTACTGAATTAAGCCTAGAATAATGTGTGCCAAGTTTCATGAAAATCGGTTCAGATTTAGATATAGCTCCCATATATATTTTCGTCCGATTTAATGTAAATGGTGCACCAAAGGCCCTATATATCTTTTGATTTGCACGAAACTTGGCACAGCGTAATGAATTGGGCCTAGAATGATTTTGGTTAAGTTTTCTGAAAATCGGTTCAGATTTAGATATAGCTTCTATATCTGACCAATTGAAGAATTTAGTATCGGTTGCAGAATGACATGTCTATGGATCAAATTTCATTTTTCTGGTCCTTTAAAAATGCGATGTCTCTTAGGATGTTGAA